>NC_083470.1:9430000-9730000 GCF_030014155.1 Tachysurus vachellii
AGTAAGACAAAAGTGTGTGTGTGTGTGTGTGTGTGTGTGTGTGATGCTTTAGGTCACATTGGTCTAAAGCTCAGTAGATCATGGTGTGTGTCAGACCTTAGACATTTCTCACACCACTGTCCTTGTGTGCTCATGCATCCTCCTGCTCCCACCCCCTCCTCCCACCCCCCACCCCAATGCGTCTCAGTGTATTTCACATAGCTTTCCTTTCCATTTCTATCCAAACGCCTTTCAATAAAGAACTCCTAAGTTAACTCTTTTAACCAGAGGTTAGAAAATGACATTTAGACCTGTTTTGGGTTCATGTTCAGCAACTATATAGTGGTGATTAATGACTAAAGAATTTGTAGTTCACAAATATTTCTGTTTTTATTTAGCCTACTAGGGGTGATATTTTCATGGAAAGTCATGGAAAAATTTTTCATTTTTTTGTTCATGAAATGATTCTACCCTCAAATTACATAGTGATATCAAACCCAAAAGTCCATATTGAAATCAAAATGTAAACCTGTTATCTTTAACCACTGAATTCTGTGTAAGATTATTATAAGTAAGGTAAAAGCATCTTATCATGAAAGTCAACCTATAAAAAAAATTACAAAAGATTTTATATCAGACTTTTTTAAGCCATAAAATCATTCATATAGATACATACAAATACATATAAAATTTCCACTACAATTGTTTACAAGGATTAAAAATGTGAGGAGGTTTCCATTCTGCCGACAGAATGGAACAAGTGTACTGGTTTGAAAGGGTTTTAAGAGAAAGCACAAGGTTCACCTCATGGCAATTTGATGAAATAGATTAGCAAATTAACATAGTCAATCCACTTTCTGACATGTTTCTCGGTGGTTGAAGGAAAACAGTGATCCCAGACGAAATCAACACAGACAAGCGTAAAACATGTGAAAGTAACCTGAGTTCAGGATGGAAGCAGTGAGCTGTGTGGAGGTGTGAGGTGACAACCATACAGTACATACACACTGTGCTACCATGCTGATGCTGACATGGGTTTCATTAATGAATATCGACAGAAGTATCAGACTACACCAATCCCAGTGTGATGTCATTAACAAAACCGTTGCTGACTTCACACATAAAAAAAATCAACAATAGTTATTTTTGAGCCATTGCACATAGAATTTATATGAATTTATATCAAGTCAAGTCAAGTCAAGTCAAGTCAAGTCAAGAAGCTTTTATTGTCATTTCAACCATGTATACTGTAGCTGTTGCAGTACAAAGGCAGAGCTAAGGACTTAAGTAAGTTAGTCAAATAAACTTACTTATATGTGTGTAAGATATCAGTGGTAGGAGATTTAATGGTTCCATCTTTCTTTCAGCTGTCAATCAAATAAAATGGGCCTTGTGTCCACGGCTATGGAGCCTGGTTTGGCTCATCACTGATGAGAGCGTATCTCTTGTTACGTTTCTGTCACTCGTATCTAATACCATTAGCTCTAAACAGCCTGGGATCTGTCAGGACTCCCTGCATGGTTTGTGCCATTTGCAACATTATGTGTGCAGAGAGTGAATCATAAGGCTCTGTGTTAATATGGAAAAATAACGGCACACCCTCTCCGTGCAGAACAAACTGAAGTGTTTTTATATCTTCTGAACCTCAATAAGCCTGAATTTGCTCTATTTCTGTCAATCGCAACAAACAATTGAAATACAATAGAAATAGCTCCATGAGCAGGTGTAGAAACATCGTATTACACATTTTAATTGAATGATCTGTATTGCCATTAGATAAATTAGTTCTATACGTGCAATTAGAACTATAAAAATAATATTAATAATTAATCTGATTAGCTGATCAATAATATAGAATTCTATAGTTTTTCATGAATAAAAATGCTCTCACGTGACCTACAGAGGAAAAAAGTTGAGAACCAATAATAAGTGTTGTTATTATATGATTATATGATATATATATATATATATATATATATATATATATATATATATATATATATATATATATATAAAGTATGTTATTATTGTCTGAACTGAGCTGAGACGTGATTAAAATACAGTTTTTCTACAGCATACAGTATTTCTCTTTTAATAAGTTCACTTGTTTTTCCAAGTGGCCAAACAAACAAACAAACAAACTAACAAAAATTCACTAGTAGCTTGCAAAATGATCACTGCTGTCTAAATGGAAGTGATAGCATTATGTGCAAGAAAGAAGGAAAGAAAGAAAGAAAGATGTTTTAGATATTTTAACATATGCAGTTCTAAAAATATTATACACTAATTAGAGGATTTAAAGAAAGTACTTATACACATTGATTGTGTGTGTGTGTGTGTGTGTGTGTGTGTGTGTGTGTGTGTGTGTGTGTGTGTGTGTGTGTATGTCATAGTTAGAATACGGTGTTGGGGCAACAGATACTGTAAAAGAGTAAATGGTCTTTAAATAAGTCTTTGAGAAAAAATATACATCACTGTGTGTGTGTGTGTGTGTGTGTGTGTGTGTGTGTCTATGACTAGGCTTTAGGTTTGTGAAGTCTCTCCATATGGCCCAAGAGAGAAAAGCAGGATGGAAATTAAAAATGTGACATTTTCATGTTCACTGCAATCCCACACTGCTCTGCTCCATCTGTGGCATAAAACATGTAGGTCACATTCAGCACGCCATTATTACAGCTTCAGTAAAACACACACACACACACACACACACACACACACACACACACACACACACACACACACACAGGAATACAACCATTTATTAACCTTCAACCAGCCTTCACATTGCTTTTATCTTTACTGTTCTCTCATGCATTCACATGGACACACACATACACACAGGCATACACACACACACACACACACACAAACAATTTTCAAACTTTTAGCATAATTAAAGACTTGACTTTCCGAGTTTTATTCAGATTAATACGTTTGTGAACTTTTTCAGTCCTCACTCCTACTGAGATGCTTTGCTTGAATTATCTCTTATATGCTTGTAGAAATGACATCATCCTCCACGTGTTGACTCAGTTAATATGGATCCATCAGATAATATGGAATCTATATTATTGAGCCACTGATTTACGGCCAGGCTAAAGAGAAGTGTGACTGCTGCTTAAAAATGAGCAGTTCCTCAATTAATTAATTTTTAACATTTGCTTCTTTTCAATTGGCTCCTACTTCAGAATTTCACAAATTTGCCTAAATTACATCAGTTCCAATTCCAGATGATGACCGATTTTTAAAACGTAATTGTTTATTAGTTTGTTTGTATCCAATGTCTGTTTTTAAAGACGCTTGATATTTTGTTTTACTTTGACATTTTTAATTTTTTTTTGTTGTCAAATATTATGTAAATGTAAATACTAACTAGGATGAATTAATACTAACATAAATATTCTTAATCACAAATCATTACAGTGACCTAGTATTAGATTAGATTAGATTAGATTAGATTAGATTAGATTAGATTACTACACCTTCTGTATAACCTTATACCCTTATTTATTACACTGCCACTTGTAAATAAGCTATCTATGCACTTCTGGTTAGATGCTAACTGCATTTCATTGGCTCTGTACATGTACCTTGCTCATTAAAGAAAAGAATGAAATAAATACAGTAGAACAATAACATGGTAATCTATTAGTCCTGATAATGATGTTTTTACGATTTATATATGCATTTAAACAGACACAAGACTAAAGATGGGGAAAATTGATTATCCAGACATATCTAAAACTCTTAATTGTTTTTTAAAGGCTCTTCTAATAGGAAAGAGAATACGAGAGCCTACTGTGTTTAATTGTTGCTGCAGTCTTTGTAATTACTGCCTTCATTAGCAAGCCAAAGGAAATCTCTTATATACTGGGTTTGTTTAAGTAATTACAGTTTAAATGTGTATTACCGTATTATTACTATGTTATACCTGTGTCAGTACATTGAGGGTTGTGTTAAAGGATGAATAGCTTATATCTATTGGCCATTTAATCAGATACTCCTACTATACACTCATCATTTACTGTTTACAGTTATACAATCATGTGGCATCAACACTGCATGAAATCATGAAGTTACAGGTCAAGAGTGCACCAGACAGAAAAGCACCAGAATGGGGAAAAACAATGTGATCTCAGTAACTTTGACTGGTTGACAGGTTGGTTTGAGAATTTCAGAATCTTGATCTCCTGGGATTTTTGTGCATAACAGCCTCTAGATTTTACACAGAATGGTGCAGAAAAAAACCAAAATCATCCAGTTAGCTGTGGTTCTGCAAGGCAGCAATGTCTCGTTGATGAGAGCGATCAGAGGAGAATGGCAGGACAGGTTTGAACTGTAAAAGAAGGATATAGAGGCTAAAATAAACACTCTTTATATCCAGGCTGAAGTGAAAAAAAGCAAAAGCATCTCAGAACACACAACACAACACATCACATGCTGGGACAGATAGGATCGGTGCAGAAGACCACAGTCTCATTTTTTCCACATTCTAATTATTGATGTAATAGTTAACTGATGCTTTTAACCCATATCTGCAGAATCTTATGCATTTCACTGCTGACACATGATTGGCTGATTGGATGACTGCAGGAATGTGCAGGTCCTATTAACATGGACATGAATGTATATGTGAATATTTTTCAGGTATCTCTGTATGCTATCTTTTATTCAATCTTAAATTGTCCCTGTCCACAAATTCTAAACGCAAAACATCATCTTCCTTCGACACCAACACTATTTGGATTTATTTATTCGGATGTATCATGTGTCAGCTCCTGAAAAAGCTTACCTTTCTGTTGCAGCTGCTGTTCTATGTTTTTCTTTTTGTCTGACTAATGAAGCATTTCAGTCTACGTTGCTGAGCTTTTCATTAGAAGAATGAATATATAAAAAATAAACAAACAAAACAAATAAAAAGACTTTTCAGTCTAGCCTTTTGGCTCAATGAGACAAATTTACAGCTTACAGCCGAGAAAATCATTATGGCCATCTGTTCATGAGTTTAAGTAGCTCGTAACTTTCCGTGTACCTTAAATAGAGATGGAAAGTTGTTGACTATGTTTAACTGAGAAAAAAAGAATATGTATATATAGCAATCAGTTCTATCATAGTAGAACAAAAGAGTAGAGAGCCTGCTAGATAGACTGATAGATAGCTGGGTAAATTTTGTGTATTTATAAATGAATATTTATTTGTGTTATTTTTGCATAGTTTTGTACAATCTAAATGTTTGTATCTATTTGTATGTACTGTGTCCACTTTATTTCTATGTCTTTTATCCTTTGTGTTATATGAAGAATCTATCTATCTATCTATCTATCTATCTATCTATCTATCTATCTATCTATCTATCTATCTATCTATCTATCTGTCTGTCTGTCTGTCTGTCTGTCTGTCTGTCTGTCTGTCTATCTGTCTGTCTGTCTGTCTGTCTATCTATCTGTCTGTCGGTCTGTCGGTCTATCTATCTATCTATCTATCTATCTATCTATCTATCTATCTATCTATCTATCTATCTATCTAACTATCTAGCTATCTATATATCTATCTTTTTGTCTGTCCGTCCGTCCGTCCGTCTGTCCATCCGTCTATCTATCTATCTATCTATCTATCTATCTATCTATCTATCTATCTATCTATCTATCTATCTATCTATCTATCTATCTATCTGTCTATCAAGGACAACACAGTGAAATGTCATTGCAGTGACAGTGCATTGCATGAGTGTCAGTAAAAGCATTAAAATGGTTGCATTGTTGTGTGCTATTCAGTGTTGAGCCATGCTACAAGACCTGAGAGAATCCAGCATTACAGCTCATTTAGTTGTAGAAAGGAATGAGAGATCACTCAAATCGCTGACATTTGACAAGCTGTTGGATGACAACAGAGAAATTAGGAACAGATGAGGAGAAGTAAAATAGCTGGCAGAGAAGTAAAGACGGCATCTCTCTCCGATCAGAGTACACCATCTTCCAGATTGGATAGTCATCAAAATGTCACTTTTTATCCTGAGTTATTTATTCAGGCTGCCTGTGCTGTTATTCGCTGTTCTGGCACCGGGCTGAAGGAGCACGAGCAAAAAAAAAAGGGCTACAGGATATTTGCTTGAGAGCTGAGTGTTTGCAATCAAAGCTGGGAGAGATGTACGCTTGGAGAGCGAAATTCTGACCTCTACGTTATTGGAAAAGGCCTGAAAGCTCTCACCAGACGTTCAGACTCTGACATTCATATGTTCTTTCCTCACCTCTAGACTTCTGTTAGCCTGAGCCTGACATTTAAAAACATAGAATGTAAGCTCCAACTTGTCTGTGCCCTTAGTTAATATATGGGAAAAAAAAACTTTTTTATGATTTGTGTATTTCTTGCTTTATAGAAGCCTCTGGGGGAATATTTGAGGTTTTTTTTTTAGCTTAGGAACTAGAGCAAACTGAGGTTTTCTATTTCTGAAAATATTTAATGAACAGTGGGTTTCAAGAGATTCAGCATTTTTTTAATATACTGTACAATCTCCTCTGTGATTCCATGTTTAATAGACGATCTAATGGTGAAAATGGCATGAGAAATGGCTTTAATGGTGGAAATGGCATGAGAGAAAGAAGGCCTTAGCAAAACGGTGATTCACAGTGCTAGTTTGGCAGATTTCACTTTTTCTTTCTGAATTAACCTTTCAATTTTGTGCTGATCAGTTGGCACGCACAGCGATATTCATACGATTATCTCTTTCCTGCTAAAAGACTTATAATCTCATCCCTACTTTTTGTGGGGACGTATGCTTTGACTCAGTACAGTGTAAGAGATTACCGGATTACAGAACGATGTTAACCTGGATGCTACGCTTCCATCTGGCTGCAGATTACAGCTCTACTAAAGAAGCTTCTGCTGCTTTGCTGCTGGCAAGCAAACCACAAGGAATGGAACACAATAGCAGGATGATAATGGTGTATAAGTGAAACTAAACATGCCAGGGGTAATGTGTGACACAAATACACTTAAGCCAGGTTTATTTTTGATTTTATGTTTATGTGTTAACTGAAAAAAAAAAGAAATGAAATCTACCCAAAAGCAAATCAGACTCCTTTCTCTAAAGCCAACGTTAGCATTAAGTACCCAAATACAGTTATTGAGTAAGAGAAAGACAGAGTCATCGAGAACATACAACACCGTTTTTTCTTCCTCCTCCCCTTTACATTATCTTTTCTCTGTAATGTCTGAGAGAACAGCTGGGGAGGAAGTGATGTCAGTAAGAGCATTGTTCTGTCCATCTGTTGTAGCCTTGGTGTTATGACATGTTCTGGCCGCAGGATGTGTAGAAACACCATTTCTCTGAACGCAGGCCCATGATTGCTCGCATCCAGATGGATACTGAAGGCTGACGTTGCATCATATGAGGAAAGAAATCTGCTTATTGGAAACCGTAAACAAAAACAATAACTGCTCACCGCCTGCTGCGCATGCAGAACCAATATCTCAGCAAAATTGTACTCTCACATATGCCAACAAACAAACACACTCCTTTCTCATCTAACTTATCTCCTTCAGCATTCCTGATGCACTGGACACACAAGTCTGTAGAGGATGTGTCGGACACACAGGTCTGTAGATGATGTGTTGGACACACAGGTCTGTAGAGGATGTGTCGGACACACCTGTCTGTAGAGGATGTGTCGGACACATAGGTCTGTAGATGATGTGGTGGACACACAAGTCTGTAGAGGATGTGTCGGACACACAGGTCTATAGAGGATGTGTCGGACACACAGGTCTATAGAGGATGTGTCGGACACACAGGTCTATAGAGGATGTGTCGGACACACCTGTCTGTAGAGGATGTGTTGGACACACAGGTCTATAGAGGATGTGTCGGACACACAGGTCTATAGAGGATGTGTCGGACACACAGGTCTATAGAGGATGTGTCGGACACACCTGTCTGTAGATGATGTGTTGGACACACCTGTCTGTAGATGATGTGTTGGACACACAGGTCTATAGATGATGTGTCGGACACACAGGTCTGTAGATGATGTGTCGGACACACCTGTCTGTAGAGGATGTGGTGGACACATAGGTCCATAGCGGATGAGTAGACTGTGTCACTCCATCTCCTGTTCATGCCCATGAACATAAATCCTTGTCTCCCTGCTGAAGTTCATCATGTTAGTTTGGTAGCTAGATCACTGAACTTTAAACTAGTCTCAAAAAAACAAACAAACAAAAATAAAACCACAAAACATTTAGTTGTTACATCAATGTTTACACTCGATTCTATTCTACTGTACTCTATTCTGTTCTATTTTTCTCTTCTGTATTCTATTCTGCTCTATTTTGATCTATTCTCCCTTTACTCTTTTCTACTTTATTACTCTCCTATAACCTACTGTATGTTATTCTGCTCTATTTTCATCTACTCTATTGTACTCTGTTCTTCTCTGCTGTGTTCTATTCTGCTCTGTTCTTCTCTACTCTTTTTTTTTTACTGTATTCGATTTTTCACCATTCTCCTTTACTCTATTAAACTCTATTCTTATTTACTGTATTCTATTCTGCTCTAGGGGGCATGGTGGCTTAGTGGTTAGCACGTTCGCCTCACACCTCCAGGGTCGGGGTTCGATTCCCGACTCCACCTTGTGTGTGTGGAGTTTGCATGTTCTCCCCGTGCCTCGGGGGTTTCCTCCAGGTACTCCGGTTTCCTCCTCCGGTCCAAAGACATGCATGGTAGGTTGATTGGCATCTCTGGAAAATTGTCCCTAGTGTGTGGTTGCGTGAGTGAATGAGTGTGTGTGTGTGCCCTGCGATGGGTTGGCACTCCGTCCAGGGTGTATCCTGCCTTGATGCCCGATGACGCCTGAGATAGGCACAGGCTCCCCGTGACCCGAGGTAGTTCGGATAAGCGGTAGAAGATGAATGAATGAATGAATGAATATTCTGCTCTATTCTATTCTACTCATCTACACGCTATTCTTCTCTACTGTTTTTATTATTTTTATTATCTATTCCCCTCTTTTTTTTCCCCCTTTTTTCTTTTACTTTTTTACTCTATAATACTCTATTATTCTCTACTCTATTCTTTTCTCCTCTATACTCTATTCCTCTCTACTGAATTGTACTCTGCCCTATTCTCTTTTTTACTCTATTCTACTTTATTGTACTCTACTCTACTACTCTAATTTAGATTATTTACAACCTTCCAAAATCTTTTTTTTTTATTGTAACTGTAAATAAAAAAGAGTCCTTTCTTTTGTTAATAAATTAAAAACTGCAATTATTGGCAAACTGATAAGTTTAAGAGGAATTCTGGGCTTACTAAGCATTAGGCTGCTTCACATCATTCTATTATTGATTGTTTTTTTTTATTACATAGCAAGTTGTAATTCATTACTTACTTATTGCATATTGACATTAATTAAAATAGCATAGTGGTGATGTGGTCATGGTTAACTTTCCCTACATGAGTGGTGTAGTGAAATCCTGATATACTGTATGTGTCTTTGTGCCAGATGTTGTGATGTTCACTGTATCTGTGCTGCAAATAGTATGTGAACATTTTTTTTTCTATAACGTTATATTGTCTCATGTACGTTGCTATAAAAACACAAAATACTGATATGTCATGGAACCTACTGGTTTGCTGATGCAACACTGGTTCAGATTGCCTAGCTATACGGCGTGTTTGGAAGTTCACATTTTATTTTTGCTCTAATGCCCTGGGTGTCTAGAAAAATACTCCTGTAGCTTTTAATAAAATATTTGCTCATAGAACTGGCTGGAAGGAAGAAAAAAAAACTAATTATGAGGACTAAAAACATCCAACCAATCAAAAAGGCATCTCTACTTGCCTGTCAGTCACGTTGCCTGGTAATCCAGAAGCTTCAACAGGGTTCAACAGTTTAAAACTGGCTTCAGCTTAGCTCTAACAAAATCACAGACTATAACTTCAGCACATACAGTGATACTGTCCACATCCCTGTTCAAATACAGTATGCAGGAGTTGTAACTTTAGAAAATTAGAAATCACTAGATTGCAATCAAGCAAGTCACGAGTAAAGCTGTGATTCCTGCTAGTCCTGCTTCTATGCATAATCTTAACTTCTTTAAAAGTCTTTGCAAAATCAGCTTGCGTGGATCTTGTGAGCTGGTTTTGTTCATAGTACTTGTACACGTTATGGCTGCTATCACTTCATTCTGCAGGGACTTCCAGGCAATCCAGTTGTTCAACAAATTCTAAACACATCTGAGCCAGGTAAAGCTCAAGAATTCTGTTTACTCAAGTGTGTGAGAAGCTGGAACTCAAGAAAAACATGACCCTCAGGACAGGGTTGAGACCCTCTGTTTCACTTACAGAGCTCTTCCACTGGATGGTGTGTTATAGTATGGAAAATGAACCGTAATTCTATATTTTCCTACTGCCTACACTGCCAAGTGCGCTGAACCGTTATGCTAAATTTAGACTACCTTCTTGTCCAGGAACCATACAGGATACACAGCTAGGACATCCTAATAATGTCCCTGGTTGGAATTCAACCAGACGGTTTTAGACCACACAGTTTGGAACACCTGTCCTCAGTAGTGGTGTAGACACTGTCTGCAAAAGTTTCTTTCTTTGGTTTTCTTTGTACTGTTCAGAAAATCCTTGGCAACTTGTGTTGGACACACAGGTCTATAGAGGATGTGTTGAGACAATGTTTAGTTCTATATTTAACCCACAGCTATTAAGTGGCAATTAATAAATGATGTTAAATGATGATGATAAATACAGTTATGAATTCACCAGGCATCTGAGTGAGCATATAGGTGTGGAATAGGATTGAGATCCCATGAGAGTAAAAAAAAGAGTCAAGTGAGCGGAAGGTTTTCACTTTTATTCAAGTGCACCGTCAGATCTGAAACATCTCAGGCCAAACTGCAAAGTCTTTTCACTGTGCAGAGGGTATAACACGATGCCACCTGTCTGCACTTACATTTATCTATGTATTTGCTTAAAATACAATACATATAGTAAAAATAGAGAAACGGAACATTTGGATTTGTTGGCTGCCATTAAAGCAAACTCACTTCTCAACCTCCAGAGTATTTTACCTACTCCTACATTTCTGTGTGACTTTATGCAACAAAAGACCAAAAACATTCACAAAGATAGAATAATTTTGGGTTTGGATGTGTTTCAGTGCCCTAGTGGGTCATGCTGTCTTGTGGAAAAGAGATTATTTTTGCAATATAAATGCATTTATTTTAGTTTATTCGGTTTTAGTGAATTGGGGAAACCACTAGGGGGCTTGTGTGTCCAATTATCAGCATAATATTCCTGGACATAATGCTGATAAATGGACATCATGTGGTTTCTTGAATCTATTACCTTAAAGATCAAGGAAGCAGAACATAAAGAGCAATAACTAATAAGAGAGAGATGGAGAGAGACGGCGAGCTTAAATCAGAGGCATGAAAGAGAAGGCAAGAGTGAGAATAATTCAATGTCATACAGGTTCACGATATTTAAGATGTGCGGCTCTCATAATAATCCGCGCTGATGAACACGATTAGTGCTCACAACCTTGCCTAAACGGACTTTAGTAAGAGGCCAGGCCAGCCCACCAATTAAAAGGCTTTATAAATTAGTCATCTGTTTACACGTTAACGGGCCGTGCTATATTAGCAGCATGCAGTGAGAACAGAAGCTGGAGGAGGGTTTGGTTCAGCTTCAGGAGCTCTCCGCTATAACTCAGAAACACACACTGACACACACTGATGTTGTTTCCTAGATAGAGTTGTCACGATTGTGGTGGCAAACTTATGTCTAGTACTTCTGACTTTGTTTGCCTGGATGTGAAAAGATGGTAAATTGTGGCTGGAAAAAAGCGCTTCGCTAGGCTGCCGGGGGGATTGTAGGCCGTGACATTTTCTTTGCTGCACTCTCACTTCTGCCATCTTTCTTCATAAAAAGCAGGAAGGGAAAAAATGGGCCAGTGGTTGACAGGTCGAGGTTGGGCACAGATGTAACACACACACATACACACTCAAAGGAAAATGTAAAATGACATGTTGCAGCAGACCTTTGTCTCTACAAGTGTGCAAGGGAAAACAGCACAATGAAGCACAACACTGGACCACAACCTTGCAACATTATATCTATACTGAAATATGTGAGATATTCATTAATGTTTCTGCGTTTTTTTTGTTATTCATATGAGTAGTTGTGTGTCATAATGATGTCACAGAGGGACATTGCTAGTGCATGTATTTTTTTAATATCACTTGAATATAAGGGATAGCAGTCAGGCTCTTCTGTTAGTTTCTTAAAAGCAAAAGAGACAGACAGACAAACAGACAGACAGACAGACAGGTTAGATAAGATAGATAGATAGATAGATAGATAGATAGATAGATGGATGGATGGATGGATGGATGGATGGATGGATGGATGGATGGATAGATAGATAGATAGATAGATAGATAGATAGATAGATAGATAGATAGATAGCAACTTCCAACATGGCTATAATAAAAGTTGGTCGTTGTTTCTAAAATATTGAATTTATTTTTTTAAATATAAATGAAATATTTAATTTGTTTATTACTATGCATTTTGTTTTAAATTTATTTTTGTATTTTTCTTTATAATTTTTTGCTTCTCTGGGAGAGGTTATTTTTTTATTTTTATGTATTTTTTTTATGAAAAATGATCATTGTAGTTTCTTTATCTTTTTTTTTTTCTTTTACTTTTTTTATTGCTAGTATCTTTAATTGTTGTGTCTTTCTTTTTCTGCTTTTTTGCCAGGTCACACTTGTAAAAAAGATTTCATCTCAGCTTTATCCTGATTAAATGAATCGTTTCTAAAAATCTAACTAATAATAAATCCAACACAGAAGAAGCCTTTTTCTGTCACATATACATTACAGCACAGTGAAATTCTTTCCCATTTTTGCAAGTTGGGGTCACAGCACAGGGTCAGTCATGATGTACTGCACCTAGAGCTAGGGCTTGAACCCCAGCCTTCTGATCAACAACCCAGAGCTTAACCACGTGGAATTTGTTTGTGCAGAGTGTACAGATAAGAAGGTGAGTGAGCTGGACTGAGTAAAAGAGCACAGCATTACTACACCACTCTATTCCTACTAGTGCCACTATCTGTAGGAAACCACTAGCCAAAGTGGAAGTAGACCAACATGTCAATAAAAGACAGAATTTCATCAGAAAATAAATATTTTGCACATCTGAAGATAAGATATCGATTAGATATGTTGATATTCAGGTCACTAAGGATGGAGGTTTCATTTAAAGCAGAGTTAGAGAAATAAAAGCACTATTCAGACTCAATAATTCAAATATATTTTGAGAAATGAAACGAATCCTTGTGTATTGCACCAGTTTTCTCACTTCCTTTGATTAACACATGTTGCTTAAGCAAAGTTTCTACAAAAGAATTTATTTAATGATCACTTGCCATGGCTTCCCTTCTCTCTGCACACAAACACACACATACACACACACACACACACACACACACACACAAAGAAGGGCATAAAAGTGGCTTGTAAGAACTAAAACATACTGCTTTTCCCGGCAACATCCTGATCTCACTGAAACACAACAAAGAAAGACTCCTAAGAAATGCACATCAATTCCTTAGATCATGTTTTTTTATAGTCACAAGTACACACACACACACACACACACACACACACACACATACAGTACACACATACACACATACATGCATGAAGGACAAATTGTTTTACTACCTACTGTACTGTACCTTCTTCAAATTGACCAAAAAAAAAAAAATAGCTAGAGATGAATGAACGCGGATGAAAGGACAGAGATAATTGCTGATTAGTTCTCGAGTAGGGAAGAAAAAAGGATGCTGTAGCTTTAATCTGCAGGATCATGAAGGTGAATTTTATTGAACTGAGCAATCCACAAAGTCAGTCCCATATCATGGACCAATGGGAATAGATGAACCAAAATACCAAACGCCTCAGAAATGGTTCAGGATCGATGCCTGCACCCTTTTCCAGGTCGGTGTCTTTTAGAAGCGATGCATCCATGTTTCCTGGCAGCACCAGACAAAGAGTAATATTGCAGGAAGAGCTGAATATAGCTACGAAACACACGGGGGAGAAATTCTCAGCATAGTTTCAGCAAGCAATATTAAAGAAAAAAGCAGTGTGTTCTGTACATCGTTTACACACACAAATTCCAAGTCACATGATGCAAAAAAGATTTACTTTGTATTTTTTATTACAAATTTATACACTAAGAAAATAATTTTGGATAAAAAGTATTATGTCTTCCTGTTCTTAGGAGGTTTTCTTTGTATACTCTAGTTTTTTTTCCCCTGGTCAAAACATGCATTGTACTGTAGATTGATTTGCATCTCTAAATTGTCCAGAGTGTGTCTGTGTGTGTGATAGCGACCTTGTGATGGATTGGATTGGATCCATGGTGTCCTCCGGCCTTGTGCCCTGAATCCCCTGGGAGAGATACCAAGCACCCCTTCACTCTGTGTCAGATAGGCAGGCCAGAAACCTATTGGATGGATGTATGGATGGATGGATGGATGGATGGATGGATGGATGGATGGATTGAAATTATTCAGAATTTTTCTCAAGATTGGTTTCAGCCTACACACCAACACAAACACATTATTAGCAGTCAGAGTGCAGTGTGTGGATTCAAACTGTTTACACTCAAATATTGACAGCATGCAAAACCACTTTCCTGGATTACGAGAAATAACTAATCATATAATTGGTTGATTGCTATCATCAGTCAAACTGGCAATACTGCATACTCTATTTCCGCCTTTACCGCATCACAGCGAAATGTGATTGATCGGAAAATTGATTCATTTTCGATGACAGAAACTCTGACAGCAGGTCCACGTAAAATTCAAGTCACAGGTAGATAATAATGTGCTACTAATATGTTAGACTTGCTTAATTCACGTTTTAAGGTTTATTTGTCACATAAAAGGATGTACTCACAATATTCATTGCGGTATGTTCATTGTAGTATGATATTTCATAGCTTTACTTAGACTACAACAACAACATCATCAACCCCAACAACACAGGGGTTTGGCTAAACTTCATTATTGTAGGCTTCTGTAATTGTGTGTGATATGCCATTGGTCCATTATTGCCAATATAAGATATGAGATGATGATTTAAAAGCAGCAAACACAACATGTTCTCACAGACATTTACAGAAATTCATTTCTTGCAGATGTTCCACAGCATTAAACATAACCCTAAATGGTTAAAAAGTACAATCTGAACACTAATGTGCTGTTATAAGAAAATAATCGGCTTTATGGAGGTAACAGTAACTTCGGTTATCAGATAACCATGGCATTGATTATTTTCCTCTAACAGCATTCTCTATCATGTTTTTCCTTTTTTCCCATTTCTTTCTTGTAAGATCCTCCTTTCTGTTTTCATGTCCAGTCCGAAGGGCTGACTTGGCAAGGACTACGTCTCCTTGTCACTTGAAACGAGATGATGAATAGCCCACGTACGAGGGATGAAATAGCAAGGTGCTTTAAGTGAAAAGTATACGATAGAATTAGATGGTGAAACTATGTCTGCAGTTGTGTGATTGTGTGCTCGTGGCAAGTATGAAGGACATTCTATAAAAAAGCAAAATCAACGAGCGCTGACACAAGGAACACACACAGGCACACACACTCTCATATATATATATATATATATATATATATATATATATATATATATATATATATATATATATATATATATATATATACTGTATATATTTGTATATATTACCACTGCTCATACAAAGTCGCCTTAGATATATATGTGTGTTAGTGTGTGTGTTTGTGTGTGACATATACAGTATATGTATTTCTATATCTATCTATCTATCTATCTATCTATCTATCTATCTATCTATCTATCTATCTATCTATATATAAATACGTATGTGTATACGCCTGAGGACTGCGCTATTGTTAATATATTACAGCTTATTAACTAATTAACATGTCCTAATAACAGGCAACCTTTCTAAGAAGACCGCATGTAGAAGGTTATAATAATATTATATCATTATTCTCCACAGAAAATCAATATGACATACCATTAGCTTCAAAACAGACAATAATGTTATGGTTACCACTTAACAATAGTGTCACTATGCAATCATTATGAAGGAAGCGGTTTTGGCTAATAAAATCAGATCTAATTCAGAATACAGCACAGTGTAAGGACAAATTATTTCGGGTAAATGTGAATGAAGGTTGAATGTGTCCTTGAGAGATTTTGTTCACTGGACAAGATTTCCTGAGGAGTCTTTCTGCCAAAGAAATATTTTGTATTTAAAAATATTACAGCATAATAATATCCTGCCTGAATGCTACTACTTGAATGACCTGAACATTTGTACTGTTCCAGTGTATGTGTGTGTGTTCATGCGCATGTGTGTGCGTGAGCGTGTGAGCATAGTTTTAATGTTTGATATATATTAAATAAATAGGGCAATTTAATTAACATACAGTAAAGTTTATAATAGCTGTATAGGTTATAGTCTGCAGTGTATTCTGTCCTACCCTATTTAGAAAATCTGTTTTAAGGACATTTTTTAAGGACATGTGTATATAGGACCACTGCTCATACAAAGTCGCCTTAGATCAACTCACATCTGCAGATTAACTACTTACCATATAATTATAGGTTTTAAAGAAATTTTCAGACATCGGTATGAATTCTTACTGCAGTTGAATCTGTACTTCACTGTCTAACAAAATCCGTCTGTTTGTATTATTTTCATGATAAATATTCAACAATAACTACATAAAAAAAACATCAATTAAGGCATTTATTAAACTTAGATTAACCATATATTGTTTTTTTATCTACAACTAGCATCGTTTCCTTACTAGTAAAGATTTTTATAGATACCATACATGAGTTTGGTTTCAGTCATTGATCTGTTCAGTAAAAGTGCTGTGCTATATACAGATGTAAACTAATAATAACTAAACTAACAGAAATAACAATAACTACACCATGTTCTCTACTGCTTCCTTCTTCCGACTATAAAGATTCTTAGTTATGGTCTCTTATACATTTCTATATTTCCATCTCTGACCTGTAAGACATGCCCACTCAGAGACTCTTATTTCTCTATATGCACTGAGCAACACACCCACAATTCCTCAACATTTACTCAAAGACCGAGAGCTCGATCCTACTGCAAATATTACTTTAAATCTGAACTAAAAGGTTTTTCTCACTGCTTAGTGGCTGTTTAAAAGGTTGGCTGTATTTCATTAATCCCCTACTCCACTAAAAATACACAAATACAATTTAACCAAATTATAAATTTGAGAGATTGTGTGAAAACCGTATATATGAGCAATTTTAATAATTAATTGTGTAGAAATAACAAATCTGGCCAGAATTCCAGTTTTGATATACTGTAGAATAAATGTTATTTATATAATATTATATTTATATATATTTATATAATATGCTAAAATGTGCCTATTTTGAATAATTGGTCCAATTTGACATATTTCTCGGATTTCACAGAACTTTCCAGAACATTCCATACATCAAATTTTATATTTCTTTCATAACATATATTTCATATTTCTTTCTTTTTTATTTTTCATGACTGGAAATATGGCTCACTTTTCATTGTGCTTTAATGTAGTTTTACAGAAGAAATGTCCACTGGGGTGTGCTGAAGGGAAACTGAGGTTTCCAACCTTGAATTTTGCCCCTTGGCACTTTAATTCCATACACAATTCTGTGTCAAAGTCAGAGACAACCATTTTAATTTCAGTCAAAAGGCATTCAGTTCTTACTGTTAATTATTTACAATCAAACAGTAATAATGGGAAAATGTCCAGCACATTCACTGCATTTTCAGAAAAAAAAAAGTAAAAAAAAAAAACAGCCATGAAGTACACATATTTATTTATTTATACAGGCCAATGTTAATTTTCAATAATACAATTACAAAAATATTTACAGATTTTATACTTTTTTTTAACAATGATGAACTGAAATGATACGATAATGCACAATAATGTTTGACAAATCAACACTAAATCAACAGTAAATACCATGTGAAACCTGTAATTATAATAATAATAATAATAATAATAATAATAATAATAATAATAATAATAATAATAATAATAACCTTTATTTTCTATAGCGCCTTTAAAAGTACATCTCAAAGCGCTTTACAAAAGCAAATAAAACAACAAAAATACACCACATAATATAAAGATTAAAATTAAAGCAACAAAAATAGACTATAAAATAAGCACAATGTAAAATTACAATTAGTCAATTAAAAGCTACCCTAAAAAAATGAGTTTTAAGCTGAGATTTAAAAATGCCAGGTGATTTTGCTTGTCTTATCTCAGTTGGTAAAGAATTCCAAAGTTTTGGAGCTAGTGAAGAGAAAGTCTTATCTCCCATTGATCTTAAATGAGTTGAAGGAACAGTTAAAAGACCAGTTTCAGAAGAACGAAGGTCGCGAGATGGAATATAGGGAATTAAAAGCTCAGTCAGATATTGAGGAGCCAACCCGTGTAAGGTCTTGTAGGTAAGCATCAAAATCTTAAAATCAACTCTAAACCTAACGGGGAGCCAGAGCAAGGACTCCAAAACGGGAGTAATATGATCTCTTAACTTTGTTCTAGTTAGAATTCTAATTCTATTATGTATTTGTAATATTGATCTTGAATACTGACTTACAAATATAAGTACTGCATTGCTGTTGGCGGGAAAATGGATTATTTTGTACATTTCCATCACCATTATTTTGCACTGCACTATATAGCATATTTACACTGGACTTTTTCTCTTGCTCTAGTTTAGTCTGATACAGAATACATAAAGAATATTCTAGGATAAAATACATGGCCAGAGACTTAACAAATGAAAATACAATAATAAACAATAATGAACGTGAATTAATGTAGTTATTGTATATTCATGTTCATAGTTTCATAGCTTTATAATTTCCTTATATTATGATTCTGAACTTGTTTTCTCTATTTTACCTCACCGTTTTTCTCTATCTTATTATATCTTATACCTTATAATGTTTATCGAATTAATATGATTTGTATTTTTTTTTTTTGTATTCTCCTGTCATTTTTAATACAAGCCTACCAAGACAAATGCCTTGTCGCTGTGTAAACCCATTAATTCTGTTTATAATTTAATTTCAATTTCAATTCAATTTTATTTGTATAGCACTTTTAACATTGGATATCGTCTCAAAGCAGCTTTACAGAACATGAGAACTATACTACAAAGTTTAATATTATACAAAGATTAATAGTATACCAAAGTATATGATTGATATTAGACACATTTAAATGTATTTGTGTTTATCCCCGATGAGCACGCCTGAGGTGACTGAGGCAACTGTATTTCTATAAGAAAGAAATACATACAACTAATATATCCAATGCAAAAAAATCTATTAGCAAAGCAATACAGTATTGTGTGGTATTGTGCAAATAAGCTGCATAATAGACAAGGGGAAGGAATTTCTGTGTTCAGGATACAGATTGCTGGAGGATAGAAGCTGTCCTTCAATTTCTTTTAGACCCTGAGAGGGGGGTGGGGGTGTATTTTGTGACTTGGGTGGTTTGGGGCCTTTATTATTGCTTTCGCCTTGTTCTAGCACGAGAAAGTGTAGATGTCATCAATAGCAGGCAAGATATCACAGTATTTTTGGCACAGCTACAAACTGTGACAGGCCTAGTGGGCATAGCTTGCTTATTTGAACATTTCTGTGAGTTTGGAAATAAGATTTAGATTTAGAGAGCACTTAGTGGGAGGTTAGCAATATCTCCGGCATGCTTGACCGCCACGCGTGTGATGTATGAGGCCCGCCTCGGCGCTTGGTTCAGCTGTGATCAAGATTCTCTTTACACCTTTGCCACAATCCCTCCCTGATGAGCGGCCACAGGAATGGCCACAAATGATGACAGAGAGCCCTTAGCCGTCATGACAGCAGGAGGTTTTATCCATCTCTCTCTCTCTCTCTCTCTCTCTCTCTCTCTCTCTCTCTCTCTCACTCTCTCCTCCCTCTTTCGTTCTGCCTGGGGAGTTAATAACTTTGGAGAGTATTAATGTATAAGGGTTGCTGGGCTTCTCAAGGGACTGTGATTAATCTGTCTCACACATGCACACACACACACACACACACACGCACACACAGATGTATAGCACTGATAGAAAGCTCCATCCACTTTGCTCTTCCACTCAGTCACACGCTGCCAAGACTGCAACATTTTTTACATCAACACCCACCCACAAACAGACACACACACAAACAGACACACACACTCATACATACGTCCACCTTAAAACACACTCACACACATGCATACATTTTCATTCACACAACCATACACACTCACATAACCACTCAGACACACACTCTCGTACCCATAGTCGCATCCATTCATTGCCACACATTCATGCAGTGGCACAACGGGAACAAAGGCAGCATTACCAATTTGAAAGTAATACATTTTATGTCATTTACGTGGTTTACTAATGGCAAAATGGCTTCAAGCCTGGAATACAGGTCACCATGATGTTCTAAAATGAGACACCATGATCTAGAAGACTGACACACATACACGAATAAGAGTAACAAATTTATCACTTCAGTTCCATTCAATTCATTACACATTTATTTGGAAAGCTTATATAGACATTGTCACAAAGCTACTTTACCTAAATATAGAAGAAATATAGAAGTTCAGAAAACAAATTTTACATTTAAAATTTTTCCTTAATGACATAGGCAAAGGCAATGATGACAAGGAAAAGCTCCCTGAGATGATATTTGGAAGAAACCTTAAGAGGAGCCATCTTTGTCTTAGAAACACTGGAAACTGCCACGATAATAAATCATTTCACTTTCATAACTGTGTACTGCAAAAATAAGGGTAATTTGTGTAACCCTGTTAGATTTTCCTTAAAAATGGCTTGCCCACGTACTAGAATGCTTCTAACATGCAAAAGAAAAGTAAGCTGGACCAAGTTCAGGGGAAAAGTGTTTATTGAAGATGTTCGTGTAGCATAGCAGTCTTCTGGAACTTAACCCAAAGGTACTGACTGTGTGGCCAGACTTTATACCTGGTATTCAAACAATAGAAAGATACAGTTCTCCTACTGAAGAACTTACAATGGACAGGACAGAAGGGCCATCCTGTGTATTGATCAGTTGATTGCTTTACAAATTCCACAATAATCTCATCAATCAAGTGAAAGAAGCGGCGATGCAAAGTTAATACTAAACAGGAAGACTAAACAATTTTATCTGCTCTATTAACGCTGGTATATCATATGTGAAAGAACATCTCTGGTGGTCCAGTGGTCAGATCCCACGCTCTCATGGCTACGGCCCCGGGTTCTATTCCTAGACAGGGGGCTAACCTAACCTAGCCTAGTTAACTCTCAGTGTTGGTCCCAAGCCTGGATTAAATTGGAGGGTTGTGTCAGGAAGGGCAGCCAGGGTAAGACCTGTGCCAAATCTAATATGCAGACCACATGATCCGCTGTGGCGACCCCGAACAGGGAGCAGCCAAAAGAAGTGTGTGTGATACTGTATATAATACCCCAGCTCTGTGTAGATGTATTTTAATGATTAAATTAAATCATTCTCACACTTCAGCCAGCAGCTGAAAATGGCAAAAAGGTGAAATATAATTTCCTTGTGCTCAAACATGATGTTGCTCTCGCATGCAGTATTCATTAGGACATTATTGCACTAATCGATTAGGCTGATGAAGGCAGGATCGTATCACCACTCCATATTACAGGCAGTGTGTGTGTGTGTGTGTGTGTGTGTGTGTGATGAGTTACTTCCTCCGGGCAAACTCATACTCACACTCATACTCTCACTTACTGCAACAGAGAGTCAGTTCGCTGACAGCAGCCGTTTTAAATCATACCAGAAATTACAGCTAGCGCTCCAACAATGCTGATGGTAATTTAGCGCCATTACGAGATCTCACCATGATGTCTGTGTTTATCACAGAGGTGATCAGATACAGGCTGTGAGATGCGAATGTATGGGAGATTTAGAGAGTGAGTAAGAAAGATATAGAGAGCACGTGAGAGAGGGCTGTTAGGAGACGGCATTCGTTGGAAAAATGGATTTCTTCCATGTGAATAAATCTTTTTATTTATTGAAAGCTTAAAAACAGAAATGTGCCAGAAAAGTGTTGGTGGTATTTATGAACTGATGAGGGAACTGAAACTAGTATTTCATTGCTAATTGTGTTTAGTTTTTGCTTTTTCTGATATTGGATTAAATATCGAAAATATGTTGCTTGTTTTTGAATCATTTCTGTTAAAATTGTCAAAAATGGTGTCAAGGATTTTTCCCCATATCAAGTGTCTCTCTCTCTGTGTCTCACTCTCTCTCTCTCTCTCTCTCTCTCTCTCTCTCTCTCTCTCTCTCAGTGTCTCTCTCTCTCTCTCTCAGTGTCTCACTCTCTCTCTCTCTCAGTGTCTCACTCTCTCTCTCGTCTCTCAGGGTCTCACTCTCTCTCTCTTTCTCTCTCTCTCTCACTCTCTCAGTGTCTCACCCTGTCTCTCCCCCCTCTCTCCCCCCTCTCTGTTTCTCTCTCTCTCTCTCTCTCTCTCTCTCTCTCTCTCTCTCAGTGTCTCACTCTGTCTCTCACTCTCTCTCTCTCTCTCTCGCTCTCTCAGTGTCTCACTCTGTCTCCCCCCTCTCTCCCTCTCTCTCTGTTTGTCTCTCTCTCTCACTCACTCTCTCTCTCTCTCTCTCTCTGTCTCTCTCTCTCTCTCTCTCTCTCTCTCTCTCTCTCTCTCTCTCTCTCTCTCTCTCTCGTTATAAATAAAAATAAAAAGCTTTGCACTTCTTCTCTGTATAGGAGGCAGATGAGTCAGTTTTGCTGACTAACATATTCTGATAAAGCTCCTCTCTGGATGATGCAGGATCTCCATTACTTCTTTCTCTTTGCACTTTTCCTTTGTGCTCATGCTCCTTTGTTTGCTCAGCAGTCTCGCTGGCAATCGCTGCATTTTCAGCTTCGAGCTGATGAGGTGCTGCTGATCTACTGTAGGTTAAATCCCTTTAAAAAAAAACCCTGCAGGTGTTCTCTGTATAGTCTGCAGTCACTGGGCCTCTGCTGAAGCAAAGAAAATGTGTGCTACTGTAAATGTGTGTGTGTGTGTGTGTGTGTGTGTAGCACATGCACAGCCACTAATACATGTCTCTATGTGTTTTCCTTCACTATAATAGCCATTGTATTTAGAATTGATGTGCTTGTCTGATTTATAGAAGCCATTGAGCAGATCGATAAAAGCTGTAGCTTTGCTAGTGAAATGGTTACTGTCTCTGTGAGTTTGGGTTATTTTCTCAGTCTCATCCCTTTTTCACATTCTTGCTCTCAGCATCACTTTATTGAAGTACCTTTTTATGCAAAAACATAAGTATTTGTATTCTAGAGACTGTGTGTATGTGTGTGTGTGTTTAAATGTTGTATTTTTACCTTTTATTTTTAAAGCTAAAACTAATATTTGAATAGTTTGTATATGGTCACTAGTAGTGCGTTAATACTGTATATTCACTCTATATACAACTGAATCTCTCATCTTTTTCTTACTGATGATGGGCCATTATTATTATTATTATTGTTATTATTATTATTAGTAGTAGTAGTAGCAGTAGTAGTAGCAGTAGCAGTAGTAGTAGTATGTTAGCCTTTTCCATGATTTTAAAAGATTCCCAATTTGAGTCTTTAAGTACGAATCAGAAATAGTAACAACAGAAAATTCCTGACATAAACTCCTGTCTCTGGTCTCAGATAAAATTGAATTTGACTTGTCATGAATTCAAATGTGAGTGTGTCTGTGCCCTGCGATGGGTTGGCACTCCATTCAGGGTGTATCCTTCCTTGATGCCCAATGACGCCTGAGATAGGCACAGGCTCCCCGTGACCCAAGAATAGTTCGAATAAGCGGTAGAGAATGAATGAATGAATACAAATGCACTGAACATAGCAATATTTTCACAAAGAAGTGACAATGAAGGTACCTTTGACATGGAATAAAGGCTGAGATAATGAAGCTTTAATTAACGTCCTAGCAAACAATCTAAAACATTACGCAGAAAGCAGGCGATGGCCAGACGATGAGCTCAAGTCTGAGAGTCTTTAAAAATGTTGACTGTAATTGTTTTTGTGTGCGTGTGTGTGTGTGTGTGTGTGTGTGTGCTAGGAAACAGGTGTGTATGATCAGAAGCCTGGTAATTAATTACGTTGCAGTATGTTCTATGAATGCCTAGGTGGCCATGTTTGTAGACCGAGGAGCATGTTGGGACCTGTAGTTTGTTGTCTAGTTTAACATGACAACCTGGCTCTCACTTCGGATCACCTCATGCTTGTACTTAAAGATGATGTCATGCCTATCCTGTTTTTATCCACAGCTTTATTCACATATTTTTAATGCACTCTTTTTCAGCAGCGTTCTCATGCAAATAACACAATAAACACACAAATGTTAAGGAGCATCCTTTCTGTTCTGGTAGTGAGATTAACTGCTCAATTTCTACAGTTTACATTGATTTGAATCAAATCATAATATAGTAACGAGGCGAGTCATCATAATCAGATGAGTCAGGGGCAATTTCCTCTGTCGTCGAGCAGATTATAAAATAGTACTTCTGAATTATCAAATCTGATTGGTCTAAAGTGTTGGTAATGTTCTTTAACACTGAATAAAGCTCAGACAATAACGTCAAGGCAAATCAATGAATTCTGTCATTGCACTCATTCCAATCCACTCATGTTTCTGTCATAACAATCTACATAAGAACTTTTTTATTTTAAATAGAGGTGTAATCATTGCTATAAGCGATAAGGCTTTGTCTTCTGGGTGGAATGTTTTACAGTTTCATAGTAAATTTAAAAAATGCAGTTTTTTGGGGTTTTTTTCAGGGCTAAAACTGGAATTTGCTCCTGTTTTGTTGTGCCTTTGCCCAGCATTATATTTTGTTGCCATGTTACACTCCACAGTGGATCAAAATGGTTCAAAATCTTTTCTATATATACTGTAGCACTACGAAGCGCTTGTTCATAAGAACCATTTCAAGCACTAACATTTTGTGTAAGATTATCCCAACGGAGGTAAAAGCACCCGACTAATTTTATATCAGACTTGTAGAGATAAAATTTTTCATTTGTTTATATTGATTGAAAATGTCCCATAAATCAATTTTCATTCTGCCGGCAACATGGAACAAAAATGTGCCGTTAAAAAGTATTGAGTTGTAGAGAGGCTGTTGAGTGAATGACTGTTTAGAGCCATTATGATGAGTAGAAATGGAGAAAATGTCCAGCGTGTTTCATTGGAAAGTTGTTGTGCTAAAAGAGGAATGAACCTGCTGACAGGAAATGCAGATTATTGGGGATTATTATTTTCCTATACCACACAGCATATCAGTGTTATAACACACAATGTTTCAGTTCTTAAATGATATTTAAGAGTTTCTCTTTTTGAATTCTTTTTTTTTTTACTCACTAAATCAGTGCACTTGAACAGGAAACTCCTACACATGCGTATGTAGCTGTCCAAAACGCAAAACACTAGTTTCATCTTATTCTATGCTTAAAAAGCCTTTTGTGTCTGTTTAATAAATTCTCACAGATGTTAACAGCAATATGTGACTTGCAATGCAACAAACCACTAGCAGATATAGCCCTATAAGTCAAGACTGAAATTATCGACAGCGTGCGGGCAGTTGAAGTGTTAGTGGTGAATAAGGCTGCAATTTGGCCTGGATGTCAGGATTCATCACTTCATATGGACACAGCTATCAGTGTAAGAGCTGCGGGATGGCGGAGACCCCACTGATTGTGAAATGCTTTTTTAGCACTGATTGGCTAAATCACTCTCCACCGGCTTGGCTATCATTATGGAGGCCGGTCATTTTGCAAGACTCTGTCCATCAAGGAGCTGGAGTTGGAGCCTGAGCTGGTGATGGAGCTGGAGTGATGGACTAAGTAAAGCGATTTGGAAGATGACCACATCAAAATAGGAGCACTTCCTCCAAAATGGTCTTAGAGAAGCGAACTATGTAGTGTGTAGCAGACTATACACTCAGAAGAAGCTTTCTTTATTAGGGTTAACTACAGAGTTTGCTGCTATTCATCTTTAGTGTTCCTTGTCCTTTCTTTTTTCTTTTTTTTTTTTTTCTCTTGTAGAAATATGACTCCTCTGTCATTTCTGTATCAAAGCCAGAGTAGGAGGAGAGAGGATTTTGCAGGCAGGACCGCTACAATTTTTTTCTATCTTTATTTATTTTATTATGACAGAGTGTGGGTGAGCTTCAGTCTAGTCGTCTCAGAGGGACAGTTGTCATTCAGTGAGCTTTTTCTAAGCATCATCAGGAGTTGGCCGTGGTCTCCTGTAGTGAGACAGCTGTGGCCTGTCAAATTAGAGTAAGTGTAAGCTGCAGCAGAATGGTTTATAATCAGGTTTTAGCCCTCCATGAATAGTTAAGAGCCGATGCCTCAGCATTGTCTGCAGTAATGGCTTCATTTAGAGGAAGAGGGCAGGGGTGGAGGAGAGCCACAATGCTCCTATAAAACCTAGCATTAGAGGGGATGGTGCATAGCCATAAACCACACACTGCAGCTTCTCGTTAAAAATAGATGATATTGTTTTGCAGGCACTGGAGGAGTTATTCTCACACCAATCGTTCCTGGAATGTTTGCCCTCTCTTTTAAAATGCACCGTGCTTACACTAGAAAGTGTCTACACCAGAATCTTTGTACATTCATTGTACCTGTAACAGGTTAAATGTATGAGCTTTTATCACTTAGCCATCAGGAGAATTTTAGCATCGTGTTTAACATCGTTTAACAAGGAGTGATGTGATGTGAGATGTAAATCTTTCTGACAGCGGAATGCTGTTTCTGCGCATACGGCCGCCTGGCAGATCTTTATCATGCGTGGATTCCATTGTGAACATGTCCAAACTCAAAACTCAAGGCCAATTATAAAACTTATGTAGAAAAGAAGAAATTTGTTTGCTTTTTTCTGATGCCGATGACTGTCGCCAGCTGCAATCTGCAACTTCCGTCTAACAGAAACTTTTTAGTTTTCGTTAGACTTTTGGAATTTCATGTCTTATGGTTTATGTGAATGAGTTTTAAAGAACATTTATAACATGTTCCTACAATGTTGCTTTAGAGTTTTACTTGTACTGTAAGAGCATTAAGTACAACATTCACATTGGGATCATTTATATCTAACTGGGAACATTGTGTCAGCTTTATAATTAAGCTAATTATGCACTCTCCGTGATGGTGCACATGTTAACAGTAATAGGATTAACAAAAAATCTAAGGATTAGATATACTAGTCTGGACCGCATGGTGTTGCGTTACAGCTAGAGGGTCGTCGGTTCGATCCTGAGCTCAGGTTACTGTGGAGTGTCCTTCCCGTGTCTGTAAGGCATGCTGTTAGGTGGATTAGCAACTCTAAATTGAACCCTGGTGTGAATAAGTGTGTGTGTGTGCTTGTGTGTGTTTGGTGTTACGCAATGGACAGACATCCCATCCAGACTGTATTCCTGCCTCACTCCCAGTGTTCCAGGGATAGACACAAGATCCACTATGAGCGTGCTCAGAATAAAGTGGCTCCTAAAGATGACTGAAAAAAGAATGAATGAATGAATGAATGAATGAATGAATGAATGAATGAATGAATGGTAATACAGTGTAATCAGCATCTTGAATCCACTTCCTCAACGCCTCGACAAGACAATGCTCCATACATGAGGTGACAACTTTTCTATCAGTTCAGAAGAAATCTGGCCTTGCAGTCTAAAACAATAGGAACTGGTAATAAAGCAGATGTTAACATTGTATAACATTGTAGTAATGCTAGAATTTAACCTTCTTTGATTGAGGTCTTGATGAATGAGTAACAACATGGATGTATGTAATGTATTTATTGAAATAAAACATTAGCCAGCATCCAGGAGCTAATTGGTTCCCTTTATAGTGTGAAGATTTCTTCCTCATGCTGTCTCAGGAGGTTTTTCCATACCACTGTTATCGTTGGCTTGTACATGGGATTTCTGTAAAGCTGCATAGTCATGGAGTATATTAATGGTTGTTAATATATGATTATAATTAATCTAGCCACAGGGATTGCAAGCCAGTGATTTCAGTGCTGGTCCCAAGCCTGGATAAATAGATAGAGAGACCAGCTATGCTGTATGGGTTAGAGACTGTAGCACTGTGGAAAAGACATGAGGCAGAGATGGAGTTAGCGGAGATGAAGATGTTGAGATTCTTTTTAGGAGTGATGAGGATGGACAGGATTAGGAACGAGCACATCAGAGGGACAGCTCAGTTTGGCTGTTTTGGGGACAAGGTCAGAGAGGCTAGATTGAGATGGTTTGGACATGTACAGAGGAGGGAGATGGTTATATTGGTAGAAGGATGTAGAAGATGGAGCTGCCAGGTAAGAGGTCAAGAGGAAGGCCAAAGAGGAGATATATGGATGTGTTAAAAGAGGATATGAAGGTAATTGGTGCGAGAGTACTGTAGAGGATGCCGAGGAAATAGAGTTAGGTGGAAACAGATGATTCGCTGTGGCGACCCCTAACGGGAAAAGCTGAAAGTAGAAGAAGAATATATGATTATTATTATATCATTGATAATATTAGTTATTGTTAATATTAAACTGAGTTGTTAAACCTTTTACCAGAACAACGACATTCCAATCTGCCAGCAGAACGAAAATCGTCAGGACACTGTTGGCTTTAGAGGGAGATAGTTTTACTGCTGTTTAGAGAAGAAACAGGTTTGATTTCACCGTTTACTTTTGATGATCTAAACTTTTATTTAAACCAGTTTGTTTTTTTTGGAACTTTTCTGCCCATACTAGTCTACTAGGCTAAGGAAAACAAGAGTTAACATAAAAACAGGTCAGGGACAAAATAGCTTAGTTGTTAGGACATTTGCCTTGGATCTCCAGTGCTAGGGTTTTCAAATTCCTGTCTCTTGCCTTCAGGGCTTCAAGTGTTTCCTCCAGGTACTCTGGTTTCCCCACCAGTCCAAAGGTTGTGTGCCCTGAGATGGACTGGTATCTGCCCCAAGTCTCCAGATATCAGGTCACTGTTTAAAGCATTCTGCATTAGAGTTGGACATTGACTAGCTAAAGATAATTGAAAGTTGAGAAATTGTAGAATCGAAAATACATTATTTATTACTGCTGAGAAGTCCACCATAACTCAGATGTTTCAAGGTCACAGCAGTTCTCCTGGCTTGGCTAAGCAGTGGTGATGACACATTGCTGAGCAGGAAGTGAGATGTCATTATTACTGCATCGCAAGGTCTCGCTAATAAATTTTTAATTAGCACTCAGAGCAATTAACAGAGTCCCTTGTGGCCTGCAGGCGTGTTAGTTCCGTAACGTCCATCAGAAGTGTCAGACTGTTCCTCCCTTTAGTCTGCAGCAAAAATGAACCTGTTTCTCATACAGTTAAGAAGCAAATAACAGAAATATTTGCATTTGACATTTAGGGTTGCTTTGGGTCCCTGGAGTTAGCCATGTTGGTGGGTTTTGGTCTTTGTGGGATTTCCTGCTGAAATAAATGACATTTAACTGCATTGAGCAATCAACATGATCCTAAAAGTTTACAGCTCTGCAATTGAGTCCTGTGAGTTTCTCTCTCTCTCTCACACACACACACACACACACACACACACACACACACACACACACACATGCACGCATTGAGAAAGCTGAAAAACTCTGAGACAACCCTGCTGCTGAACCTGAACCAGAGGGCAACAGAGCAGGATGTGAGACAGTGATGAATGGTCTTGTTCACAACATGAATCCTTTTTTCTATCATTCTACAGAGAACTTGGTGAAAGACTCAGTAAGGTATTTAGCCTTGTTAGCCTCTGAAGCTTTCAGACTCACAGGGGTGAGTTCTTCCTATTTTCCCTTTTGCTTTGTCACTTCCTGTAAATGTAGGGCAACAATAATTTCCAAACATGTTATCTCACATTTCAGACTTTATATAGGAAGACTACTAAGCAGAAGCAGCCTTAGTCACATACTGTATATTACAGTACATTGAAATTCTTTCTTTGCATAGCCCAACTTTTGGAGGTTGGGGTCAGAGCACAAAGGGTCAGCCATGATACAGCACCCAAAGTCTTGCTCAAGGGCCCAACAGTGGCAGCTTGGCAGTGCTGGGGCTTAAACCCTGGTCAACAACCCATGTTAACCCTGTGATCCACCACTGGCCCTGTTGTACAACATGGGGTTTCTAAAAATAATCAAGACACGTACAGTAGTGTGAAGTTCAGTCAACTGTTCTTGATGATCTGTTTATACTGGCTGCTTGTCCTTGTTATACACATTAATGTGTGTTTGTGTTTCTACATTCAAATCCATTTTCCACATTACGGCTATTTGATGGGAATATAGTTTGATACATGGTGCTTTCCCTGTGCACTTGACATGCAACTGCCATGAGATGATACAATCAGATCTGAAAGTATTGGCACCCTTTATGCCCTGAGTGCTATTTTGTTTTGATTACAAATCACTAGTTTTAAAATGATCAGAGTGAAGCATTGTCTGAAAACAGTCTCTTCTTGCAATGTCTCCCAAGGTTTGAGACTTTTAGAGCGATCTTGGACCTTTTTTCAAACTCCTTTATATTCATAACACCTCGTTTCTCAATAGAGCTCAATAGAGTGTCTTGCAGCTGTTCTGCTGTTGATGTGGCTGTATGTTTGGGTAATTTAGTTGTTCAATAGTTCTTCCCTTATTCTGTACTCTTTATTTATTTATATAACAAGAACAGTACACATTAATCAACATCAGGAGTAATGGTGTACATGTGTCAGATTTAGGCAAATGGCTAATTAAAATCTGCTGACCCTGGACAGGTTGATGATGGTTATAAAAAAAAACTCATCATCATAGCATATGAAACATGGTTACATTATAAAACTAAGTAAAAAAAAAGGCAACATAATCTAAACACCATAAACCATGAAAAATAATTGTTAGCAATTGAAATTATCTTGAATATAGTGAAATCTATGCAGAGTGTCTGATTATAATTATTACCCACATATGATTTTAAACCCACTTCTAGATGTATTTTTACTACTTTACTAATTCTTTCAAATGATTTCAATTAAAGCATTTATTTCTAGAAAGATACAAAATGACTTGCCAATAAAAAATGAAATGTATTTATGTATTATGTAGCTTAAAATGTTTAAAAGCATCTAAAAATAAGTGGATCAATATTTGTCAATATTCTCTATATTTCCCTTGATAAGATTTATTATTATTAAATTAACATTTATATCATTATTGTTTATTTATTGGGGGCACGGTGGCTTAGTGGTTAGCACGTTCGCCTCACACCTCCAGGGTTGGGGGTTCGATTCCCGCCTCTGCCTTGTGTGTGTGGAGTTTGCATGTTCTCCCCGTGCCTCGAGGGTTTCCTCCGGGTACTCCGGTTTCCTCCCCCGGTCCAAAGACATACATGGTAGGTTGATTGGCGTCTCTGGAAAATTGTCCGTAGTGTGTGATTGCGTGAGTGAATGAGAGTGTGTATGTGCCCTGCGATGGGTTGGCACTCCGTCCAGGGTGTATCCTGCCTTGATGCCCGATGACGCCTGAGATAGGCACAGGCTCCCCGTGACCCGAGGTAGTTCGGATAAGCGGTAGAAAATGAGTGAGAGTGAGTGAGTGTTTATTTATTTTTAGATTTTTTTTATTCATTTATTTATTTAGCAGAGTGTCCATTTTCCATCAAACAAATGTTCATTTTCCTGCAGAATAAACCAATGGTTTTCAGAGCTAGGCCAAGACGTAACCTCTTGGCAGAGACAACCAGCTTTTTGGATTAAAATATCTTGGTGTACCTTTAGAGAGATTCATAGCATCATTCATCTTTATAAGCGTTTCTGGACCTCAAACTGCAAAACAGCTCCAAATCCTCATCGATCCGCCACCAAAATTTAACAGTGGTTATCTGATACTTTTCTTTATACACTGTCTTTTAATTATTTAAAGGATGTCCATTAAACCATTAATAAGCAATAACTTTTTCATTTAAACAGAAGCTGCTGCAATACAAGGAACTTTACGCATGTACGTTTTAGGAAGAAGGCAAGTAGTTTAAACATCTACATTATTATAAGAATTGTTTTATATCTACCTACGATTTTACATACATTTCACATAAAACGCTCAACCAGTAATTCTGTAGCTTGAAAGATATCAAATGGATTTATAGAAGTCAGAATTTATTTATTGTAAAGTTATTAGTAATACAGGAAGCAATTCAGCACAACAAATATAACAAAGAGGTAAAAGTCGTGCTGCATTTGTGTCAGTTTATAGCAAAACATACAGATTTGAAACGAGGCTAAGCAACAAATAAAATGTTATAACAGATATTTGTGATACTACAATGATACGCTGTTGATAACTCGATGAAAAACTGCTCATCAGCATGAAACAGGACACAGGTGATGGTCAATTGTGATTTTACACGTCATGTAACGTCATGTGATGTGCATGGGCTGCTGGGTAATGTAGTCCAGTGCCGATTTCAGCACATTCATGGCAATCTGTTGGAGATCCATGCAGTTTGTATACCATGAGAGATGTCAAGGGAGATGTCTTGTCTCATATTTTGTCATAATGTCTGTCACATTAAGGCAGTATTAGATCACTCATAACTGTGTATTTCTGCTTTCCCCCCCTCATTCGAGAGCAGGTAAGACGCTTTCTGACTCTCTGGAAATAGGAGAATTGGAGAATTTGAGGATGAAGGCCTTACTAGGCTTTACTAGTGTTTTATCGATCTGAATCAAAATGTTTTTAATGCGCCAGATGAGAACTCTGAATTGCCTCTTAACAAGCTAATGGCATGTAGGTGGAAAACGAAGAGCAAAATTGAAAATCTATGAAAGCAATATAAGCTAGTTTAAAAAGCCAAATGGAGAAAAACAAGTGGCTCTTTCTTAGAACTGTGAGATTTTAGGCTCTTACATGTTTCATCTGGTCCTTGTGATCAATATAGGAAGAGGGCTCAGAACAATAAACTACAATCTTTCATATCAGTGTGGTATGTGGGAGTGGTGGCTGAAGTGGTTAAGGTTTTGTGTGGTTGATCAGAGGTTTGAGGTTTAAGCCCCTGCACTGCCAAGCTGCCACTGTTGGGCCCTTGAGCAAGGCCCTTAACCCTTACTGCTCCAGGGGTGCTGTATCATGGCTGACACCAGCCTCCAAAGTTAGAATGTGTGAACAAAGAATTTCTCTGTGCTGTAATGTATACGTGACAAGAATAAAGGCTTCTATCATTGCATAGTGGATGCTTCTAATGCTTCTGAATTATAAAGGCTATTAGCTAGTATTTGACTTTATCTATTCGGCTCACTAATACTGTCTAAAGCAAAATGGTCTTCAGTATGATTTTAGAGGAGGGTAAATATGAACTAGAACGTACACTTCCTAAAGAAAATGTGAATGGTGCTTGCACGTGGCAAATCTCAGAGGCTAGTGCAGACGAGCATGTGACATGACCAGAATACACATGAGGCAGTTCCCCTCAATTTGCTGAGTGTTTTGATATGTCACATGTCCGTGTTGTGCTACATTTTGATTTTCACGTGACATCACGTGACATCAATTTTTTTATGCTGAGTGTTTTGATATGTCACATGTCCATGGTGTGCAAATTTTTTATTTTCACATGAAATCACGTGACGTCACGTGACTTCATCAAATTACACATGTGGAAGTTCCCCTCATTGTTCTGAGTGTTTTGATATGTCACATGTCCATGTTGTGAAAAGTTTTTTTTGATATTGCATATTTTGAGGGCGGGGCTGCGGCACAACCGGAAGGCCAGTCGGTACACCAATTTAAAACTTTGTTCAGAGTTGGAGATGGCCGAGTTTGGTGTAGATAGTTCAAAAGCTTGCCGAGTTATAAACCTCCAAAGATTATAATGGGAGTCTATGGGGGAAAAGGCCATTTTGAGACCCGGTATTGGAAGTACCGGTACTCTGATCGCTTAGAAAAGTCATAGCACACCTCTCCTCAATGAGCCGGTCGATTTGACACCTCATTCATGGGTCTAGGACAAAAGCTGCGGGACAAGTTACGCACCGAAGTTTTGTCCAGAAGAGTATGCAGGATAGTAAGAATGTTGCTTTGCAAGCACCAATAATAATAACTTATTTACATGTGTAGTTCACAAGGTTAAGTAATGTAAGAGAAATGATGTGCTCCTAGTTGAAACAGTCTTTTCATGATATGCACTGCACAACTGTGCTTTCTTCTGCTAGTCTGATTCCATATACTGGATATGGCCAGCCATGCATATGCATGATCAGTGACCTAACATCACATAGTTACAAGATCCAGCTTTCCCCAAGGACACTCCTGCCTCATTTCTAATCAGGCTGTTTATGAACAAAGAGTAAAAGACGTCTCTCTTCTTAGCTATCACAGTTACCAGAATTGGAATCAATAATTTAAAAAAATGTAATGGCAGAATCATCACGTAGTTAATTTGTGTTACAAAGCAATTGCTCCTGTTCGCATGAAATGTCCTTGTAGATTTCCCGCATGATTCCCCTAACCCCAATATCCAGTGGAATCTTACAAAGCTCTGTATTACCATGGCTGAATTATCCAGGCATGGCTAATACGTGCATGGCAGAGAATCTTTAGGCTGTTAGCTGTTAGCTCTGTTTCTCATCTTTTAAACTGTCTTAGATATGTAAAGGTTTCCGATTACACTCGCTGCACACTTTTACATTAGTCAAATGGAATTTACACAAGTAGTGACCCCAGCTGCTTAGTCTCAGTCTGCCATGGTGTTCAACCATTTTATGCACTGCACATGTATGTATTAGGAATTGTACACTGCAATAAGTCACATCTTAGCAAGATAAAATATTTCCAGAATGGAAATTGACTTGCAGGACATTTTCAATCAGTATAAACAAATAAATTATTTTATCGCAGCAAGTCTGATATAAAATTATTCACGAAACTGCTGGCTTTCATTGTGAAATGTTTTTACCTCTGTTACGATAACCTTACACAGAATTTTAGTGGTTGAAGGTAACGCCTTCATAAATTTATATGTTTATGAACAAGCACTTGGGGGCGTCTCAGAGAGAATAAATGGGTTTGATATTTACTTTGAAGATAGAAACAGATCTTTGGAACTTTTCTATGAATATATTGCCCCTAGTAGGCTAGGTTAAAAACAAAATTATTTATGAAAACTAGAATTTCTTAAAGCCCTGAGTGTCTACTTTCATATTAAACTCCACTATGGAGTGTGACATGACAAAGAAATTCCATACTGAACATGAACACAACAAAACAGGCAGAAATTCCAATTTTGGTGTTATTTTCTTGTAACACTACAGTCTATCATGTGTTATTACTTGCATAAGTTTAATGTTGGACACAACACATTTCAGGATACAATAATTGCATACTTACTCATCTTGATACTTGGAGCTTTCTGCTGCTGTGGACAATCCCTTATGGATATCTAAAGGGATTTCAATTCCCCAAATCTGTTTGTATCCACGATGCACCCTTGCTTCAGTGGATAAATGAAAAACATCACCTGGATACTCCAGATTTTTGTACATATGAAGAGCTGATGTAACTATAAGAGCTTTTCACACTTGAAAAACTTGAGGACGTGATGGTTCAGTGGTTAAGGCTTCGGGTTACTGATCAGGAGTTTGGGGTTCAAGCCCACAAGCTGCTGAGACATCAACGTTGGGTCCTTGAGCAAGGCCCTTGACCTCACCTGCTCCAGTGGTGCCGTACTAGGGCTGACCCTGCACTCTGACCCCAGGCTCATAATAACCTCGGGTAAACCCCGGGTAAAAGAAATCATGGGTTATTTTGCTTCATGTTTCACACTGCTCATACTTAACAATTAATCCTATTGTTGATTTGCGATTAAATAGCTATTCATAATCTGACTTTTCACACTGCACATTCCTAAACCATGGCTTAACTTTCTTAATCGCATATTTACTGTGTTATCTACTATGACTGGATAAATATAGCAGTTTAAATAATGGTCTTACATTTTGTTGTCCTTTTGCATCAGTGAGGAAAAAAAAAAGGACAGGTCTGCCGTTCCGTGTTCGAGTAGGCTTTGCTATCTTTTTAGAATCTGCAGTGTAGTTGACCAGCGTAGCATTTGTTGATATCCAACTTCCCCTAATTTTTGAGTGCAACATAACCCCCCCTTGCTTCAAGTCGAAGTTCATTGTTTTGCCGTCTGCCGTTACCAAGCTGTTTGTTGCTACGTCATGATTTTCCATGTGAAATGAGGCATGTGCTCAGTTACATAATTGGTTGTCTGTTGCTAAGCATCTGGCTGTAATGGACTAACACCACATCCTTCCACAATGTACATGTTTAGCACTGCAGTGTGGGATTAAACCTGCAAAAGCGCTGTTAACCTTGTGTCAGAGCAGGGATCCATATACCAAGGTTAAATGCAGGGTTTTGGGTTATAACCTGGGAGTTTGCATAGTGTGAAAAGCCCTGTATTGTCAATGTACTCACACTGAACATCACTTTGTCACTCAAAAGAGGATGAGTCTCCTAGTGTTGCCTCTGGCTTTTTATTAGTAAGTGCTATAATATTAAATTGAATGATATATTGAAGTGAAACAGTCAGTGTGAGCTACATCAGTGTAGAGATTGCCTTGATTACTTCTTGTATATTTGTAGTTATTTTTCTTTCTGCCATTATGTCTATTTGTAGACTTCTTTCTACTCCTGAAATGTGCCGAGCTTTTTATTTGCCTTCATCTGTTCTCTCAGTCTTAGCTGCTCATTTTGACATGTCACAACATTTATTAATACTGTTACCCCATCCTACGTCTATGATGCAATTTGAAAAGTCTTACTGAGATGTTAGAGCACTGAGAGGGGCTTATTCTGCTGTTGTCATGTACACAGCTGCAAATATTGCTGCAGACTTATGTGAATGTTTCTCGCTGTGCTTCACTGTGTCACTGGGCTATTTTAAGCAGCTGTAACCCTTGGAAAAGTGTTCATGTAGGAATGTCTGCATAGCTTTCCAAGACGCTGTGCATTTTGCCTCAGCACCATCACCACTCGTATAGTTGACCTTTACAAACAGATCGAAGCTTTCCTGATGTCTCTGATTGACAGAATCATCTTGTGAATGTACTGTACAGTAGGTGATGTCTGTGATTTAACATGTCAGCTCTTTCAAGCCAACATTATACAAATGTACAGTGTCCAATTGCTATTTAGTCTTGCTTGCATGTTTATGAGTTTCTGTCCATGCAAGGATAAGTTCACATTTAACTGCAACCCTAACGCTCCTACAGCAATGAATTGCTCAAGGTTGTAATCAAAAACCCAACTTTCTCTCTTAGATGTCGTGGATGCTTTGTACTCACAGCCTGCCATTTACTAGAGTAATTCTGTTTTCATTGAACTACAACTGCCTCAATCAAGAACACTGAACCCCGAGCCCAGAACTCAGGAACCCAAAAATACCTCTATCTGAATACCTTTTAACTGTACCAGTATCCTGTACCTAGGTAACTTTTGAAAGGTTAAAAATACAAATAGAATAAAATAAAAAAAAACTAAATCAAGACACAGCCTTTACTATAATATGTAATTAAATAAATTGTGGTAAATCTCAAACTAAATTGTTGCTCAACTACTTCAATTAATGCAAAATTGTTCCGCCAATTACTTTAATTCAATAAAAGTCCAATAAAGGTCTAAATGATGCTTACAAGATGTTTCCAATGCTGATTTTATTACTAGTATGTCACATGCACAAATGTACAAAAAGCATGTTCATAACATACCTTTACATTATACAATGGGCAAAAAAACCTGGCTAATTGTTAACATGATGTGTAAAGTCTGCATCTGTAAATAAACATATAAAACCCAAACGTAGAAGATTATTCTGGATTGTACCGAGCACCAAACAGCAAGAAGGCACAGATTTGACATGTGAGTTAGAGTTTTGTGACTTTCGAGTCTAGACTGTTGTGTGTGAAAATGGCAGGAGGTCAGCAGTTCCTGAATCACTCAAACCAGCCCATCTAAATCCAACAAGCAATGGTTAAAGTCACTGAGATCATTTGCTCCCCGTCTCTGATTGACATGAACATTAACTGAAGCTTTTGACTGTATGAATTGTGGTGCTGCCTTATGATTGGTTGATTGGGTAATTGCAGGTCTACAATTACAGATGTTTCTATTTAGGTGGTCATTGAGTGTAAATGTATATGTATGCTGTATTTGTATGTATATACATTATGGATAAACCTGTATTCATACTGTGTGTGTTCATTACTCGCCACAGTGCATGTGAAGGCTGGGACGTGTGAAGTAATCGCGGCCCATCGCTGCTGTAATAAAAACAAGATTGAAGAGAGATCTCAGACTGTCAAGTGCTCCTGCCTTCCTGGACAGGTCGCCGGGACAACCAGAGCTGCTCCATCCTGCGTTGACGGTAAGATTGCGTCTTCCCTCTGTCTCTCTCTCTCTTTCTCTTCATCTCTCTCTATCTCTTGCTCTGTCATTATGACCTTTTGAAAAAGGTCAGCCTATAAATGTGTTATACAAAATGTTTGCACGGAAGTGTAGCAAACACCCTGTTCACCCTCATGAATAGGTGCTGTTCTGAACGAAGTGTTGATATTAGAAATGCCTCTTGCGAGCCGCAGGGCATTCTGCAACAGAGAAGGCAAAAAAAAAACACCTTCTGTTTTTTTTTTTTTTCCTGTCTGAAACCAACACGGAAATAATATTAGCAATGGCTTTTTTTCTCTCTCCAGTCCTCTTCCTTCCGCTGTAACTTCACTGTGTGATTAATTTAATCCTCTGTCGGCACTGTCTAATGCTGAACTCATTTTACAAAGACTAAGACCACTTTCTTTCTTTTACCGATTTCTTGCACTTGCCCCTCTCTATCTCTGTCTGGCTGATTCATTTAATACTGTGTCAACACCGGGCACTTGACGGCACAATCGATTTTGATCTTGTTTTCTTTACCATAAAAGCATTGTCTGTGTGCTCTCTCCACACCCTGCCTGAGAGGAAATGTCAAATAAACCCTTGCTCCATCCAGCTTTTTCTCCTCCCTCTGCTTTCTCAGCACTGCTTTCCACCAACGCTGATGTTTTCTTCCTTAGTTTTATGTGCAAAAATTTTCAAATGCTTATTCAGATCATTCTGTCTAAGAAACACAAAAAGTGACTTTGTCTTTGTTAGTGCTTTATTTGCATTCAGTCACATACACGATCGTACACACCGTGTTCATGCAGTGAAAAGCTTCTCATGTCTGTCTTAATCTAAAAATTAATGTTAAAATAGTTAAGGATAGGTTTCAAAAATTACATTTAAAAATAAAATTTAATTAAATTAAATTTTGTTATGTACAAAAAAATCAATAGACAAATGACAGATTATATAAAAATAATTGCAATTATGTGAATTATTATATTTTTTATTAATTTGTTTTTTTTGCACGCATGCAGCATCTATAGTAGCCCAGAAATGGTGGTGTCAGATGCAACCTTGTCTGGATGGAGAGGAGTGTAAAGTTCTACCAGATCTCACAGGTTGGAGCTGCAGTACTGGCAACAAGGTTAAAACAACAAAGGTTAGTGCACACACACACACACACACACACACACACACACACACACACACACACACACACGTACACTAATTCAAGTACACACTTCATGCACGAACACACTACCCTTTAATCTTGAGTATGTGTGCTTTATAAGTGTGTCAGCCTGCAGCACTGCCCATCAATTTGTGCTGCCGGTTCATTAGATAGTGTATAATTATAGTAATTCTTCTCTTACAGAGGCAAACCTGTACTTTGCTAACACACACTCACACTACACACACAAGTAATCAAGCAGCTCTGATTGTTTCAAAGCTTTTTCTTGAATGTTCAAGTCAAGTTCAGTTTAAAGGCACAACAGTTCATTTTTCCAGAATTAACAAAGATATGCTAGAAATCAATATATAACACATACAGTATAATCACATATGAATGTTTCGACAACTCTTCAGAGGAAATTCACAAGAGGAATTTATCATCCTCGGGGCACCTGGGGGTTAAATCAGATTGATTTCTAAATAGATTAAGCAAGCTATTCTTTTACAATGAAGTAGAAAGTGCACCAGGCCTTATCCTCTTCAATCTTCTCGTGACTGCATGATTTTCTTTATCTCAATTTCTTACATTTCAATCAGTTTGTTATTAAAGAGCCTTCTTATCTCATTTCGTATACCCATTCTTTCTAATTTTTTGATCCTACCCTGTATGTGTAACTTCCTCTATTGGAAGCTTAGGCAAGATGGGAAAAGGATATTTTCTTTCTCTTGTTTTGTCATTTAGCTTCTTCACGACCTACTTCCTCTCGTCCTGAACATGCTCAGTGCAGACTAGAGGAATCAGCTGTGGCAGGATCTGAAGAGTGTTGGATGTGACATTAAATTCGGTGCAGGCTTGAATCAAAGAGGACACCATGAAAAAGAAAAGGTGGCAGGAGAAAACAAGTGTGAAAACAAAAACACAACAAGCCCGGTTTGCCAAAGTAGTTATGAGATTAGACATGAGATCAGACAGGCAGAACCAGTGCGTAATAGCAAATAAACCTCGTACGGATACCTTCTGATTCAAGGTACTCTGCTGTGGTTGGCTGATATGTCCATCAAATGTTGCAGACTGCAAGATTGGTTGATTGGTTTTATACCACAACTCTGTTGAATGGTCAGGAGGTGTTCATTAGCTTTCTATACCAGCATGGTGCAGCTAATCATTCAGGTTTCTTGCTAGCGAGTTGCGAGCAACTGTGTTGTGTGTTATTAACTTCATGTGGTGAGGAGATGAAGGTTTGTAGCTGTTTTTACCTACATCATGACAGGGATTAATTGTTTTGTGAACATTCCACACTATTAGGAGGATAAAATTTACAACAGGACATTCTTTCATTAATGAAACCAAAAAAATAGCATTAGCAACTTGCTATAGCATAAGAGCAATGATAGGACAACAAGCTTTTATGAGATTGCTGATTGTTTTTCCTTGGACTACCTTTGGTAGACTAACCACTGCATGATGGGAACACTCCACAAGGCTTGTCTTAGAGATGCTCTGACCCACTCATGTAGCCATCACAATTCGGTCCTTGTCTGTTTGCCATTTTTCCTACTGTACTTCCATCCCATCAACTTCAAGAAATGACTGATCACTTGCTGCTAAATATATCCCACCCACTAATAAGTGCCATTATAATGTGATATTTATGGATTCTTCGCTTTACCTGTCAGTGATTTTAATGTTATGGCTAATTGATGAATGTTACTTGAAAGTCACATATTTCAGAAAAATGACCAAATAGCACTATTAATCTAAAAAAGGTTTTTCTAGTAGGTTTAGTCAGAATACAGAATATATTATAAATTAGGTTTGTCCATACCAGAAAAGTAACATGTCAGTGTCAATAATTAAGCTTCTCCTGGGGAAAAGAGCATATATTTTTGGTGTTGGACTACTGATCATAAGGTTGTGACTTTGAATCCCAGGACCACCAAACTGCTAATGCTGGGCCCTTAAACAAAGCCCTCAACTGGTTAGTTGTATAAATAAGATGCTCTGGAGAAAGATAATGTAACTGAATAATATAACTGAATACCAAAATTAAGCTTCTGTACAAGCATTCTTATAATAGTACTTTCTGTACTCTTATATTTTGTACGCAGTTAGATGAATCCGAACTTATAAAAACAATGTACGTTACTCAAAGAATCTCTAATTTAGAGAGAAGCGACATGATCGATAGTCTGATCACAGTTTCTTTAAAGCAGAGCGTGTGTGACATAGACTAATGAGTTTTTATGACTTTGTACACCTGAGTAATAACTGCTGAAGCCAGCTCCATAGTCATGAAGAGGTTATTAGCAAACTGCTTGCTGGCTAGGGAAATGATCAAAACCACTCCACAGAAAATGCATGAGAGAGCTGATTTTTTTTTTTTTTTTAGATAAATCAATCGACAAACACTAGTCAAATTCCTTTACATTAGTATTGTTGTTTTGTTGGACTGGAACACATTAAAATAGCATCAGCATGTGGCTCCTCGATGTCCTTTCTGAAACCTGATTAGCACTACAGATAAGAAAACTGATGCTTTTAATGATGGATTGTATTTTGTATGTGACAGAACACAGAGCATGATGAAAGCTGGACTGTATGCTCGATCAATCATAATGATCAATAATATTGAGCAGGCTCTTATGGGCCCATTACAGACCGACTGTTCATTATAATAGACAGCACAGAGAAGGAGAAGGAAGGGGCCAAGGACAGACAGAGTGAGAGAGCGAGAGAGAGAGAGAGAGAGAGGTGAATACCTTCAAAGGGGAGGCCAGGGATGGGAGGAATACAGGGGCTAAAATCAAATAATCCTGAGAGACAAAGATTAGCTGCTTTCCAACACATACAACACACTCTTTCTCTCTCTCAGTATAAAACCTAATTTACCCGTCTGACTTTTAACCTTCTGGCCTGAGTTCTCTTGCAATAAACATCATTGGAAATTCAAATTTCTTCATACAGAATGAAGAAAAAAGATCTCTAAGCTACATTACAAGAAATGTTATTCAATATATTTAGCTAGCAACAAATGTTTTATATACCAGTAAAATACATTACAACGCATTACACGAGAAGAAGAGAACAATTGGCGCTTATTTATATTCTTTATTTATATAAGCCACAAAGTTTGATGTCACATCACATTAGTGTAGCTAGTTTAAAGTCATTGAAAAGATTATTTTTATATCCCTCAATTCCTCAATATATAGATAGATAAATACATAACATACACTTTTAGAGAGGCAGCAGCTCCACTGAAAGAGAGACTAGGAGACTGAGAGAGCTGAAGGATGGTGGTGATTAAGAGGAATGTTTAAGCTTTCGTTTATGTTCTGAGTATCAAGTGTATTATCTTGTGCATAAAGAGTGCTTTCAGCATCTATATACAATACAATTCTTGTGCTACTGTTGTATTTTCATACCCAGACAAAAATGCTACATAGAAAAGAACATTGTAGAAATTATATATAGTCATAAAATGGCATAGTGGGAGATGTAACACATTCAGTTATATAAATTATTATCATAATATGGCATGTGAAAAATAAAGGAAATTGTATCCTTAAGCAGTGTAAACATTGTATGCTGTCCAAAAGTGTTATTGTGGGAGATATTGCACATACAGTACAAGGACAGAGACTTTAATTTAATTTAAAATTATAATGACTAATATTTAGGTAAGATTTATGACTGGCCATTATACTGTTCTCTGGAGATGGAGTAAATTTTGGGTTATCATTATTTAACTTTGAAATCTTTGCTTAATCTGTGTGTGTTGAAGTGAAGGGATAGCATGTACTGTACATACAAACAGACTCTGAAAAGACCCAATGACTCCCCAACATGCCCAAAGAGGTGTTGCTTGATTCTTCGCTCGATGGACATTTTATGGTGATTAAATATCCATAAAAAATAAACAATTCCAAGCAAACTATTGCCCCATGTCCCTTAAAGGCATAACCTTATTTATAAAGAAACCATTGTTTTAAACAATTTTTCATATTACTTTAAACCCTAATAAACTTCTAACCAATCTATATATATATAATCTAATTAATCTAATATATATATTAAGCTATTATTTCTGTATTGATTTGTATGTAGCCAAATGCAACAAAATAAATTTTTTTCAGTTGGAATTGTCACAATTTCTGTTATATTTTCCAGTAGCCAAGATATACTATAAAATTCAAAGTATTTTGTTAATCTCACCAACATTATTTTATTTAGTTATGGTTAGTGAAGATGCTGCCAAGGTTCAGCAGTTGCACATCATCTGGTAATAATTGTTATATCTGAGACATGATCATCAGCCTGAGCCATTACATGCTCAAGTGGAGAGGGGGAAATATAAAATACCATAAACTAAAATATCATGTGTATTTCAAATTTTCTGTTTAATTAAAAACATGCAGAAAGCAAGAGAGAGAGAGTGTGTGTGTGAGAGAGATAGAGAGAGAGAGAGAGAGAGAGAGAGATGTATATTTTCTGAATGTGTTGAGGCATTGATTACACAGTGGAATGGAAAAGCACCATGTCTTCTCATTAACAATGTACTCAAATATCACAGACCTCACACCCAGCACCCCGCTACACAAAGTGTGAATACTGGGCATCATGCCATTGAACCCTCCTCTTATGTCTGCCACCTTTTCTCATGCCAGCACTCTGGGCAACGTGTCATATTTTAAGTGAATGAATCTGCTGAGAGCCAAATGCATCAGATGCTGCCATGACAGAAGGGTGGGTACAAGCACGTCAGGCACAAGTGCTGCTATCCCAGGGATCAACCATGTTCATATTGAGTCAAGGCAAGCAGAATTGAGCTTCCTGCTTCCTCTTTTGGTCACCGATGTTAAACAACGTGCTGCTTAAACTTTAGAGCTAGGGATTTTGTTGGCATTAGGCATTTTTCAAGCTAATTTAAAAAAATCCCATTATATAACTTTCACAGTTAAATGCTAATTGTTATCTGTAGAATGTGGATTGTGGGTGGAATAATGGTGCAGCAGTTGTTGTGTTTCTGTCTCACAGCATAGTTTACTCTGTGTGCTGTTTGAGTTTTACATATTCCATGTGTTTATGCAGGATTCCACAAGGTTTTCAATTTGGTTTTCATGTAGTATTTTCCAAAACTATAGTAATATGCATATCGCTTACCCTAAAAGGCTTCTAGGTGAGAACAAATGTGTGTGATACTGTAGCTCTCCTCCGTGTTGTTTTCCACCTCTTCCACTGTGTTCCTAGACAGGATTTGGATCCACCATGACCCTGACCAAAATAAATCACTTACTGTTTAAAGTGATGTTTACAGATAAAAGATTCAGTTTAATGAAAGCCATTTTGTTTAATTCCTCCAGGCTGGTTTGAGTATTCAATGGAGAGTCCAGCTCTTTTTTGACTTGTCTAATATACATGTTATTTACACATATATTGTCTAATACACATATTATTATATATAGTGTTATGAGATTTTTGGTATTTGAAATAAGAACAAATATCAGGACATGTCAAAATTTGTCCAGGATCAAAAATCACCTCAGACCCATAAGGGTTCAACTTAAAAACACCAACATTACAGACTTGTTAGTAAATTCCGATGAGTGCATGTGTAGAGTTGAAGCTGATGGGTGACTAAAATGAGCAACTCCTACATCTTTAAACCATATATCTGTATTTCCTTTTGCAGGTAACTCGGTAGTGGCATGCTTCAGTCAAAGAAGTGGATGTAGATGAATAGGAAACGGAAGGACTTCACCGATGTTAAAATAATGCGGGAACCAAAGCAGCAAGGTCTCGTGTTCCACTCCATTCATACCAATGAGGACCATCACTCTACTCATCCTCCATACTTGTAATTTGCTGTCCTGAGCTTTTGCTGGAAATCTCGTCAGCTCAAATACAGGGCTGAAAGACTGTCTGCTCACTGGAATTCTCCATGCATCTGGATTATATCTTATGGTAGAAGGCTAATCGCAGAGACAATACACTGCTAATGTCAGAACTTGTTTAATTTGTTCAGTTTCTTCTTCCCCCAGCTGCTTAGACATTCAGTTGTGTTATGGTTTTCTTTCTTCTGTCTATCGAAGCTTCCTGTAACCTCACATTTTGAACCTGAAATGAAAAGTGACATTTTTTGCTTTCCCTTCCAAAATCTTGTTTTCTTTCTCAGCATCTTAACTTCAGAAAATTAGAGCTGCAGTTATGGACTTACTGACCATCTGTAGATTATTTTGTTCCTTTTCTAATAAAGAAATAATAAGTAAACTTTTTGACGCAAAAGACAAATACAACAGTAGATGTTATGGTATAAATCTGTAAAAGTGTAAAAGATTACAAGTATCAGATTCTTAGAACCAGAAGAAATGAAAATAATTCCTCTAACAGTTTTAATATTGATGTTTTTAACCAGCCTGGTAACTGCTATTGAGTACATGTGTCAGTATTATCTAAAATAAATAAAGCTATTTCAAAGGAAATGAAAGCGTCTGTGTTTAAAAATGAATCATGTTTTTAGTGTTGTCTGTCTGCATTTCTGTACTAGGGCTTAAGCTTAAAATAATCTGCTTCACTTTTTAAACAGCACATTAAAAAAATTATTGGAATTATAGAGAAAATACTCTAACCAAAGTATTAACACAACTCTCAGTACTGTCGCTATTATCATGAAGTCTATCATATTAGTGCATGGTGGCTTAATGGGGACCACAGAGTCCTTAAATTTCCAGGGATGGTGGTTTGATTCCTGCCTCGTCTTCTCCCTGTGTGTTTTGTGTGTGCATGTTCTCCTCATGCTTCAGGGGTTTCCTCTTTGTACTTGGGTTTCCTCCTTCAGTCACAAAATATGCATTGTAGGCTGATTGGAATCTCTAAATTGACCATAGTGTGTGAATTGGGGTGTCTATTTGTGTGATTTTGCCCTGTGATGGATTGCTACCCTGTCCAGGGTGACCCCTGCCTTGTGCCCTGAGTTCACTGTAATAGACTCCAGACTTCCTGTAACCCTGTGAAGAATTAATGGATGGATGGATTGATGGATGGATGGATAGATGGCTATTCATTATAAACATTTCTCCAACACACTTAGTGCTGTTTGACACCACAGTATACAATTGCATTAGAATAATAATTTATAATCACTCTCACTCACTCATTTTCTACCGCTTATCCGAACTACCTCGGGTCACGGGGAGCCTGTGCCTATCTCAGGCGTCATCGGGCATCAAGGCAGGATACACCCTGGATGGAGTGCCAACCCATCGCAGGGCACACACACACTCTCATTCACTCACACAATCACACACTACGGACAATTTTCCAGAGATGCCAATCAACCTACCATGCATGTCTTTGGACCGGGGAGGAAACCGGAGTACCCGGAGGAAACCCCCGAGGCACGGGGAGAACATGCAAACTCCACACACACAAGGCGGAGGCGGGAATCGAACCCCCAACCCTGGAGGTGTGAGGCGAACGTGCTAACCACTAAGCCACCGTGCCCCCTAATTTATAATAATTAGAATAATAATTTATAACATCTGGTGTTACGCAGAATAGTATATGATTTTCTTTTAGTCTGGTTCTTCTTGCAGTTTCTTCCTCCTGTAATCTCACAGAGATTTTCCTAGCCACTATCACCTTTTGCTTGCTCATTAGAGATCTAAATGCAAATCCACAACCAGATTTCCGTGAAGCTGCTTTGTGACAATGTCCATTGTATAAAATCGCTACTAATGCTATTCTTACTAGACTTTCCAGTGAGTGCTTGGAGCTTGAATCCTTAAATCAGTGATCACCAATCCTACCCTGAAAGATCTACCTTCTTACACAATTGAATTCCAGTCCTAATCCGACACATCTGCTCCAGATAATCAGTCTGCTTGATTAGACAGATCGGCTCCAGTGGATTAGAACTAAAAACTGAAAGGAAGTACTTTAAGGACAGAATTGGTGGTCAGTGCCTCAGAATGGTTAGCCAACACTGGGTCTAACATTAAATAGGTTTAGGATGTGAGTGTGACTAAGAGTATTATTCATCCTAAGATCAGAGCTACACACACATGTGGCTACAAAGACAAATTTAATACAATATCTGTAGTCTTTTTATGAAAGTGAAAGTGACATGACATACAGCTAAGTATGGTGACCCATACTCAGAATTCGTTCTCTGCATTTAACCCATCCAAAGTGCACACACACAGCAGTGAACACACACACACACCGTGAACACACACCCGGAGCAGTGGGTAGCCATTTATGCTGCAGCACCAGGGGGGCAGTTTGGCGGGGGTCGATGCCTTGCTCAAGGGCACCTCAGTCGTGGTATTGCCGGCCCGAGACTCGAACCCACAACCTTAGGGTTAGGAGTCAAACTCTCTAACCATTTGGCCACGACTTCCCTGACTTCCCCTTGCATAGATTTCAAATTTCCATCTCATGTTTGAAATATCCTTTTCCATGACTTGCATTATAGGTTATTAAAAAAAGATAATTAAAAATAAATTTCTTTTAAAAACATTTTTAATATTCAAAGAAAATTTGCATAACAGGAAGTTACACTATCCAAATTTCCTGAAGATCATGGAAAGGAGAAAAATAAGCTCTCTCTTTCATTTTTACTTTATTGTCAATAACACTGTTCAATAACACAACCCTAGACACTAGAATGTCCTTAATTCCGTCATGCCATGAACATGGATGCTAGATAACCCCATTTTGTGTGTTTGCTCATTTTAAATGGCAAACTGGTTTCCTTGTTATCCGTAAATAAATTTGGTTAAAACAGAGATTGTTGCCTGAGCTGTGGTTCAACTTAACCCTCATATATGGACAGCATATATACTTTATTCTCAAACACACACTACAAATGAATTATTATTATGCTCATAGACGATATAACAGGATTCAAAACATCTTGCTATGATGCACTCCACTCTTCAGATGCATTAGAATTTACATAATTATAGAAGCTCTATCAAATCAGCAACTCCTTTTACTCACTTCATGTACTAGTGTGTGTGTGTGTGTGTGTGTTTGTGTGTGTGTGTGAATATTCATGATATTAAAAGCTGCAGTATAAAAGCTGAGTCTTTGTACTCTACAGTCTTTGGTGTTGCTCTTAGATGTTGCTCTTGGTCAGTCCGCTCTGTTCCAGACACTAACCTTACAATCTGACTCTGATCTGATCGGATTTAATATACCAGTACAACACATCAGAGACTGAGCATATTACATTAGCGTAAACCTGATACAGGCACAGTTTGGTGTATATTACTTGCCTGAAGCATAAGACACTGTCTAAGACTCTCTTTAACTGACTGATGGATTTACACTCTTACTCTTGCAGGAGCCATTTGCTTCGGTTCAAGCTGACACTTCCTTCACAGTCTATATACAATCTAGCAGTGTTGTAATGTAACGGAGTACAAATACTTCGTTACTGTACTTAAGTAGAAATTTCACGTATCTGTACTTTACTTCGCAATTTAAATTTATGTCAACTTTCACTTTTACTTCACTACATTTCCTAGATAAAATGTATAGTTTTACTCCTCTATATTTCCACTAAGCGTCTTCGTTACTCGTTACTACAAAATAAAATCAGAAGAAATGTGTGGACTGCAATAAGGGAGGTTTGGCGAATCACTGCTCCTAGATTGCATTACGCAGCTCCGCACGCTCTACGGAGAAGCACAGGCACGCGCAGCGTGCACACGCAGTCAGAGCTGGAGACATTTATCTATAATGTTAATCAGCGGAAAGCCACAAAGACGGCAACCAAAAGCAGTGAAATTTCACTATTCTTATTACCAGAGTTGTAGCACAAACAAAATATTAATACAAACAATCCATTCAATACTAAATAAAAATAACATTTATTGATTTGGTCTTTGTCTTCTGAATATTTTTTTTTATTTCACACTGTTTGAAGAGAATGCACACATACATGAACTCATTTGATTCAATACTGGCATCATTACATCATGCATAAAATTTTGGTGTCCACTTTTGCCATTTACTCACTCACTCATTTTCTACCGCTTATCCGAACTACCTCGGGTCACGGGGAGCCTGTGTGACGCATCTCAGGCGTCATCGGGCATCAAGGCAGGATACACCCTGGACGGAGTGCCAACCCATCGCAGGGCACACACACACACTCTCATTCACTCGCGCAATCACACACTATGGACAATTTTCCAGAGATGCCAATCAACCTACCATGCATGTCTTTGGACCGGGGGAGGAAACCAGAGTACCCGGAGGAAACCCCCGAGGCACGGGGAGAACATGCAAACTCCACACACACAAGGCGGAGGCGGGAATCGAACCCCAACCCTGGAGGTGTGAGGTGAACGTGCTAACCACTAAGCCACCGTGACCCCTTTTGCCATTTAATGATACCATAACTTTTGGCTTACTATGTAGTCATATAATATATAATATAAAACTCTTCTTGTTTTAAATTCGCACTGAGGGCTAAACCCCCTAAAGATGAAACCCTATAACCGCCCCTGCTCTTATGTCTACCACTACCATCTAAAACAAATCACCAAAGTGCAATGAGAACAGATAAGGACGATGTTCCATGCACTACTGAGTGCAACAGCAAACGATGATCGAAATAGCTGCCTGGTTGATACATGCTTGACTAATTATTCTATCAAGCTGTACATATTAATAAATTAAAAATTATAACACAATAACAGAATCAGCTTCAAACTGCATGCGCAATATTATCATGAGGGAATTTATTTACAGAATAATTCTAAATTCTAAAGAGATGAAAATCTGCCCTAGTGCTCTATGTACTGTAATAAACAGTTGGCGTATTATTGTGTTTTTCCTGCACCATCTATATCCACAATGACTTAACTGTGTGTACAGTGAGTACTGCACCAGTCCATTAAATATTCAATATTACATATTTAGTTTATGAATATACTTTCAATCTTTTAGATTTTAGTGTTTACTGCAGAAATACTGTTTCATTAAAGAAGATATTGTGCAAGTGTTGTAAATAAATGTGGAAAAAAAAAAACAAGAAAAAGAAGAAAAAAGATCCACTGACTGTTCCTGTGGCAGTTCTAGATGCACATCAGCTCAGTTATGAATCTGTTGTGCATAACCTCACCACCGGTGTGTTTAGGTGAAAAGTTCAAAGCAGAAATATATAAGATGTTATCAGAAGAACTGTCTGAACAGGACAGAACAAAGTGGGGTGATGCTCCACGAGGGCCTATGGCCTAGATTCTATTCCACCAAAAAAGCACACAAGACACTACTCTGTGCTTCCACAGTGATACACAGTTAAATCTTGACACTTGCACATGCTTCCATACACAACTACAGCACCCAAGACAGTTATGAAGTTACTGCCTTAACAAATATGTTAGTAATTATAGCACTGAAATCAGATCATGATATGCAGTCACTGCACTGACATCAGATCATATGTTGCACTTAAAGTACTGACATCACACCATCAGATGTAGTCACAGCACTGACATCAGACCATCAGATGTAGTCATAGCACTGACATCAGACCATCAGATGTAGTCATAGCACTGACATCAGACCATCAGATGTAGTCATAGCACTGACATCAGACCATCAGATGTAGTCATAGCACTGACATCAGATCATCAGATGTAGTCAGAGCACTGACATCAGACCATCAGATGTAGTCAAAGCACTGACATCAGACCATCAGATGTAGTCACAGCACTGACATCAGACCATCAGATGTAGTCACAGCACTGACATCAGACCATCAGATGTAGTCACAGCACTGACATCAGACCATCAGATGTAGTCACAGCAATGACATAAGACCTTGAGATGCAGTCACAGCACTGACATCAGATCATCAGATGCAATCTCAACACTGACATCAGACTATGTGTTGCAGTCACATCACTGACATGAGACTATGAGTTGCAGCACTGACACACTGCCTAGTGGTTAAGGGTAATAATATGGAAACAATGCTGTTATCAAATTATGAACACACATCTGCTTAAAGCACTGACAAGGCATTATGTTTGAGTTACAGTAGTGACACATGGACTAAATATTCGTTTCAACACTATATGTATACAGAAATATGTACAAATAGTTGCATTTACAGCACAGAAACACTCACAGTGCTATGGTTACATCAATGACACATGGCCACAGGATTAGTGTTAGAGCACAAACAAGTTAGGCTCGAGTTACAGCATGAACACTGAGTATTACTGATAGTTACATAATTACAGGAAGGACACATTCACAAAACACTATGATTACAACTCTGACACACCACATTCTGGTTTTTAATATAAATGCATAGCCGGAAGTTTGCAGTTATAACACTGACACCTGAAAACTGTTGACCACTGACACATTGCCAAAAAAGCTGCGTTTAGAGAACAGACAAACAGATTGCTTACATATTTACTGTACTGTAGTTACAGTAGGAAATATAGTTACTGTAGGACAAATACATAGGCAGACACATGGTCAGAGACTTATAGTTTAAGCAGTATAAAGCACGGATAGAATGCTACTGTTAGAGTACTGACTCTTAGTCATGAGTTTTCAGTTACATATCTGACACCTGAACACGGCTGATGAACAGATGACTGATGCTGAGATGGACCACTCTTACTCTGCCATCACTCCTACTTCCCATTTGAATTATTCCTTCATTCACTCCGAGGTAGTATCTTAATAATCTATACCTTCAGTAAGCCACTGAGAAGTAGATTCAGTCCCATACTCATTGCTTCCTCTAAAAACAGGCCCACTTTCTTCCCGGCTTTTAAAAAACGAACACTGAGCATAATGCTTTCAGACGTGTAAAGTCTTTCTAGTTAGTTCAGTAATGCAAACAGTCTAGAGCTTTTATCATAATGGATACTGGGGAGAGGGTCATAATGATTCCAAACTGTGATGGCAAATGCAGCTGACACCTTCTGCCAAGTCTCTGTGACTGCTGTGCTAGCAAAATTACTTAACACCAGCCCCACAGTACAGGAAGTTCAGTAACAACTGAATGCATTCACAAATAAATTTCTTCTTTTTTAATGCACTGAAATTCTTTTGCCACAATGATTCTTTAATAAAGGGCCAACACCACAAATTACTTTTTTTTTTTTTTTAGATGGATGTCACAGCGGCATGAAAATTTGTTTCTGTAACTTGTTTAGATTAAATGGAAAATTAATTTCCGTGGGCAACTAGCAAGCTGCTAGCAAGCTGCAATTATTATTATTATTATTATTATTATTATTATTATTATTATTATTATTATTATTATTATTATTATTATTTTATTTGTTTATTATTTATTTATTTATTATTTTTTTTTATATACTGCTGTTCAAATATGTATATATACTGTGACATTCTGTAAAAAAAAAAAAAGAGCAGAACCAGACTTCAATGATTTAATTAAATTAAGGTAGTAATCAAATGCAAATCCTATAAAAAGTTGCCTTTCAGTCTGAATACACATAATCACCTTGATCAGGTTGCAAAAACTCACAGCAAATGACAATAATTCGTGCTAAGTGATAAAATAGCAGTGACTTATCAAACTTTTCCGTAATTAGCTTTATTTTTCACTGCTTTAATATTCAAAGGATTCTTTCTGTTTCCTTGCAGGTAAACTGTCTGTCTGTCTGTCTCTCATTTTTCTTTCTCTCTCCCTCTCTCTCTCTCTCTCTCTCTCTCTCTCACACACACACACACACACACACACACACACACACACACACACACACACACACACACACACACACACACACACTCGCTCAAGCATGTTTCCTCTTCAGTTGATCAGTCGTGTTGTCGTCCTTGCGTTGTTTTTCTCATGTGGTATCTTTAATTTTATTTATTGTTTTTAAGTTGGTTCCAGATTCTTAGCCCAATTAAATCTAAAAATGTGTGAATGATGTGCTAAACTGCATGCAGTAGCTCAGTGGTTAAATTATCCTCTTAAGCGACTAATATGGCAGAATAGCAACATCTGTTTTTTTATGCCTCAACCATTAGTGATTAGTGGCCATTATGACTGTAAATAAGACATTATGGGATAAGTCATTATGATTTTTTTTTATATATATTGGTGCTTCACATTACCACTTTTTAATAGCACTACAGACCAGATGTATTTAGAATAACTTTTTGTCGTGAAGTTGCAAATTTGACAAGAGACAGTGTACAAAATGAGAAATCAATAATAGTCTATAAAAACTCACCCTGTTTCTGAGCTAATATCCCAAGACTTGTTCAGTGAGCTGCCTTCTTATATATATATTGCTTCTGCCACAATGTTTTTTCAAACACTCAGTCTGGTGTGCTGAATTGCTTTGACGAGGTCTGATTTACACACTGATGCAGATGAGGATGTACAGATACGTATAAGCCTGGTTTATGGAGCAGAGAAAACACACACACACACACAGACACATACACATTTGAATAATTAATATGAAAGTTGTAGAGTAGGCTGAATCATTTCATATTTCATTAACAACTCTGACTGCTATTGTCTCTGTTATCTATTTCTTTCTCTATTTCCTTGATTGCCGTGTTCTCTCCTGGGAGCTCATCTATCCTCCAGAGCTGCCTGTAAAACCTACAGTCATTTATTTATTTCTGATGAAAAACTGCTGAAATAGAAACTTTGCCACCTTCCATGCTTTGTCTTCAGAAGTGTGCAAGCAGAGAAAACAATGACAAGCAAGACTCTGTTCTCCCTACTGGCGTCACACATGTTGTCTCTCTCATCTCTTCTCTCTAACACATTTGTGATGTGTACCAGGAAGCAGCATGTGTTGCCTATGGTAGCAACCTGTTTATAGAAGAGGGGGAGAAAGGCGGCAGGGGGTCCAGTTGTTTATAATTAACAAAAGTCATTGGAAAAAGAATAGCTGATGCAAGATACTCATGGGATTACTCTTTCATGAGGAACTGTCAAAGCTGAGCACTGACACTGCACAAATTGGGCTACAAATGTTGCTGATTGTAGTTCAGGTTGTACAGCTAAAAATAAAAAAGGCTGACATCTGTAGAAGTGTTTCCTTACTTGACATTTTATTATATTTTATCTAATTCCCAATTAACTAACTAACTCATTACATGACTCCTGATACTGAGGATACAGGGGATTATCCTGATGAATTATTACTACCGTTTTCATTTCTTTAAATGTTTTATTTTTAATCTACTCCTTAACTTGAGGCCATAACTTGATAGCATGTAATGAGTCATAGCCTTAAGTAATTCTTATCATTAACTAGTAATCTGAACATAATAATTCAGTGGTTCTTTATTCATTTACACCCTGAGCATTATCGATGGGTTGCTTTTAATATTACTTATTTTGTGTTTACTTAAGGCTATTGTATGAAATGTTTGGAAAGATCGTGTTTCCATACAATTTACTTGGCTTACAACCTTTTTCTGTTTGTGTCCATTAAGTAATAATGATGTTGAGATGATGTGTACTTTTTACAGTGTTCAGAATTTTCTGGTTAATTTAACTAACTTAAAAAAAAAACAATATAATATAATATAATATAATATAATATAATATAATATAATATAATATAATATAATATAATATAATATAATGATAAGATTGGCTTGTTCCAGAAGTTGCTTGAAAAAATTCCATAACACTGATAACATTCGATAACACTAGAATAACATTCATTCATTCATTCATTTTCTACCGCTTATCCGAACTACCTCGAATCATGGGGAGCCTGTGCCTATCTCAGGTGTCATCGGGCTTCAAGGCAGGATACACCCTGGACGGAGTGCCAACCCATCGCAGGGCACACACACACACTCTCATTCACTCACGCAATCACACACTACGGACAATTTTCCAGAGATTCCAATCAACCTACCATGCATGTCTTTGGACCGGGAGAGGAAACCGGAGTACCCGGAGGAAACCCCCGAGGCACGGGGAGAACATGCAAACTCCACACACACAAGGCGGAGGCGGGAATCGAACCCCCAACCCTGGAGGTGTGAGGCGAACGTGCTAACCACTAAGCCACCGTGCCCCCCTTTAAAATAACAGTATATGAAAAATCCTGCACTAATAAATGTACTAATGATGAGATAATGAAGTAGAAAACAAGTCTTATGAATTCATGCGTGAATAACGACCACCTAAAGGACACGTTAATACATGTTTTTTAGTTAATGTATGAATTTACACTAAGGAGTAAACAAAATCAACGTTGCTCTGTAAGAAAGATGAATTAATCATGCACTATTTCAAATGGTTTCTGTATTTTGTCATATGCAGATATGCACACAAAGATCTCTGAATGTTGCTGATTACATTCATAATTAACACTGATCGTCCTAATCGAATGTAGAAAGTTGCACTAATAATAATAAACACTGAGAATTTGATCTCAACCCATTTTGCGTCATTCTTCAGCCATTTTATTATTTTATCCCACTGCAGTACTACAGTAGTATGTGCTCTTTGTGCTAAAGCCTGACACACTGCTATTTCACCCATAAGGGTAAACAATTTAAAATGACATAAATTATATTTGATGTAGTTTACCTGTAAGTGTTCTAAAACATTTACTATCATAATATAGCATAATATATAGTATATTATACTAACATGTACAATGTCATAGTTAACAGGTCATAGTTAAGGTTAGATCTTCATTAGTTTTTGATTAGTACATGCCTTAACTCATCATTAGTTCATATCTAAGTAAATATTAATGCAGGTATTAGTGCAGATTTATTCATGTACTGTTATTATAAAGTATTAACAAACAATAAGTATACAAATTATATCTAAAAGTAAATTTTTTTTGTAGTACCTCCAACTAGAGATATACACTTCCTTCAATATGACAAGTGCTGTAATAATTGGACGTGATCGCTTCTGTCACTTCACACTTTTATATACAATGCAGCTTTTGAGCTATTGATGTTTTGACTCCTCTCTCAGCATGAGAGCTCAGTGTATATTTAATTAAAACCAATCAAAGCCCAGACAGCATTTCCTATTCACATACTGTCAGCATGTATCAGACAGGAAACCTGCTTAAAGTGTGTGAGTTTGTGTGTTATGGTTCTATGAGTAACTCTGAGTGATATGGCGACCGTGGTGTGTGTTTAACTGGTGCCCCATGGGGAGAGAAAGTAAACACCAGATGCCTGTTTTAGTTTGTCGCCTGAATTCAAAGCATGCTGACACTTACACCACAGCAGGCTGTAATGATCTGATCACTTTTAATGCTTTAACTCTAAAAGTAATATGTAACTGAGAGTAGAAGCTTTGAGGTGCCAAAGATGCAGTGAAGATGATCATGAAGATCATATGGAAATTTGTGAGATAGTCTTTCCACCGTTTCCTTATTATGGGGATTAGCGCTGCAGGCCTTTTCAGCACATTAACTAGATTAACAGCATTCATAAACGGCATTAATAAAATGAAACCAGTGCAATCTGTCAGTGGTGATGCTAATAATCATGTAACCTATTGCTATAGCCCTTTAAGGTTTAGTGCTGCACCACCTGATGGGCTTGATGGCACTATTAAAGCAAACAATGGTTCTTCCTAAGTATTATTATTATTATTTTTTTATTATTATTTATTTCTTTTTAAATAACTCCTGTCATTTAGCATAACAAATCAGCTTTTACTGCATTTTATTTATCCATATCTAATATTTTCAGTTTTCAACAGACTGCTGTCATATTTTATTAATATTTTTCAATGACAAAGTGTCCCTCAATCCCTTTGTGTCAGTTCGCCTCTGTTTAGAAGTCTCAAGCTAGTAGGAAGTGTGAAGAAGAAGAAGAAGAAGAAGAAGAAGAAGAAGAAGAAGAAGAAGAAGAAGAAGAATTAGGTTTTGATTTGGGACTTTGTAATAAATCCTTCTCGGTAACACTTATTTTTCATCAATGTTAAATTTTTCAATTGACAAAACCTGTTTCATTTGTTAATACGAATTTATTGATTCAGTTATTCTCTTTCTCTATGACTGGCAGACTGCAGGTTTGTGTCCAATAAATCTGAATAAACTGCACTATTATGAATTGTGAATTTGGCTTTGTCTTGAATTTGTTTGCTGGACAGATTGCAGAACCTGTACCACAGTTTATCAAGATATTAGTCTATTTCAAAGCAGAAGAAGAAGAACAAAAACAGGACAAGGAAGCAGATTTTTATTTAGGACCTCATAATAATTTGGGGAATTGTCACATTTATGATTGTTGATCATTCTTAAATTTCTCAGCTGACAAAACGTTTAAATGAATAGTAAAGGAAAACTTGACTCAATTGTAAATTGTACTTTATACATATACTCTGTCTCTGCCTCTCTCTCTCTCTCTCTCTCTCTCTCTCTCTCTCTAGATTCGTGGAAAGAATAGAAAGGCTCATTTCTAGGACAGATCTTCTTTATTGACCCCTGACATCTCATTTGCCCATCTCATCCTTGTAGGGAGTAGGGGAGCTGGCAGACATGTTTGTTCAGGCTTTTTGATATCTGTCCTTTATGTGACATTCCCCCTTTCAATCTTTCACCCACTTCTTCTTCTCTCTCTCTCTCTCTCTCTCTCTCTCTCTCTCTCTCTCTCTCTCTCTCGCTCTCTCTCTCTCTCACTCCCTCTGTGCCTCTCCACAAGCAGGTTGAATTACTTGGCCTGCTTATTGAGTCATGCTCTCACACTTTGCTCTGTTTTGCTGAAGTGTGAATCTGTGAGAATCTGACCTTGTGTGACAGAGGAGGAGGGGTCAGGGGCGAGAGGGAGATCAATAGACAGGAAGACTTGTGTGTTTTCTGTATCTTTGTGTGTGTGTGTATGTGTGTGTGATAGAAAGAGAAAGAGCTAGAGAGCAGAGACAGTGAGAGAGATGCTAAGACTTGTGGTAAGTAAGGTTAGATCTGTTCCAGCTCCTTTCAGTGTTAAAAATGGCTCGCAGACACTCGTATCAAATTGCATGCACTTATTGTGTGTGCATGTTGCTTTTTCATTTTTTTCAAACAAACCAGAATCCTTTAATATGCTTTCCAATGTCAGGAATCAGTTGTGGATGCAAGTACAGGTACACAATGATCTTCATTGTCGAAGCTAAAAATCTAATCTTAAAACAGACGAGAGTCAGGCAATGAACAAACATCAACCAGAGCCGGCAATATCAAAACACGGGAAAGCAAACATGGCCAAACCAGGAAGACTTACACTAATACAAAGGCTTGGTAACAAATGGCACAAAACGACACAGAGTCTGTACTTCACAAATGCATTTTGGTGTTTAGAATTTTTATAAACCTGTAAAATAAATAAATTAATAAATAAATAAAGCTGTGCTGTGAAGATGATTCAGTCCAACTATAATTTGACTGTAATCAGTAGTCCTATCCGGTGAATGTGAATGTACTGAACTCAGGATTCTGGGATGTGTATTTAAATGTTGATTCCAGCATCGATATAAAACCTAATTTATAGAACAGAATAGGAAATGCATCGATCAAATCTATAAAAGCTAATGAATAAATCAACTCTGTTATGCTTAGAAGAAGCCTTTGTTTTTCAAATATAGTTTACAACACAGTGAACTTCTTTTCCTCATATATCACAGCTTAGGAAGTTGGGGTTAGAGCACAGTGTTAGCCATGAAATGGGTTGTGGTAGTTTAGTGGTTAAGGTGTTGGACTACTGATCATAAGTTCAAACCCCAGGACCACCAAGCTGCCACTCCTGGGCCCCTGAGCAAGGTCCTTAACCCTCAATTGCTCAGCCGTATAATTAAGATTAATGTAATTCGCTCTGGATAAAAGTGCCTGGAGCAGAGAGGTTTAAGAGCCTTGCTCAAGGGCCCAACAGTGGCAGCTTGGCTGTGCTGGGGCAAGAACCCCTGACTTTCTGATCAGAAACCCAGAGGTGGCTTGCTATACAGTTTTAGTATACAGATTTATATCCAGTTTTGAGTAGGTTTTTATTTTTTAAATATATTAAATAAGTCCCAGTTCAATTGCTTGGTGAAGAGGAAAGTCTTCAGTCTTGGTCTGAAGATCACCTGGCTCTATCACCTGGCTGCCGGGACAGAAAAGACAGCAAGGACACACAAAATGCTCTAGTACAGCAGTATATTTGGAGGATATTTGTATTTCATTTGTGTATGTTAATTGCTTAACCTTTGGCTACTTTAAGTTAAAGTTTCAAAAAAAAACACCAAGTGGATAAAGTATATAAGCTTATTATTTAGTTCTTTGACATCAAGTGGATTATTCTGTAATTCTGCATACTGTATTTAAGTGTATATGTCTGTGCAGAACAGTCTCTGTGCGCTTCTTCCAAGCTGATAATGACCCACCAGCTGAGCCACCATTTTCATTTCCGCTCTCAGTAGCACCTGAGGAAGGTTCTGGCTCGGCCCCTGCCAGCTCTTCAGTGCCCGTGACAGACTCTATACTACCCGAGGCAGCCAGTCTAAAAACGACACTAGCCTCAGTAGGGCTGGATGGTGCAATACAACCCACAGCATCGAATGCACTCTTTCACAGGGCGTCTGTTGCAACAAAGTTCGCTGTGCCACAGTGCAAGAACTTTATTGACAGCTTTCAATGGGATTTCTTTATTTTTAGTTTGTGCATACATACACCATCCCTGCCAGTTAGGCAAAGATAAGGTAACAGAGCTACCATTACACAATAAAATGCTTGAGGACAAATAAATAAATAAATGATAAACTCATGTTGTATTACTTTTTTGCTTTATTAACTTAGTGTTTTTTTTCCTGCTAGTAAAATGAAATAATTAATCATTAATATAATTAACATGCTCATATAAAAAATATAAAAAAAAAGAATCTCACAATAAAATTAATTACCATAATGTATAATAAAAGTGTTAATCATTGTTACTATACTGTACAGCATATGCAGTAACTGAATCCAAATAAATAGCTTATCCATCATGTCACAATGGAGAGGATTAGACGGATGCAAGTGCAGCAAATAATCCAAAAATGTTAGACAAATTCAAGGTCAAAGACAGGCAGAGGTTCAGGCAATCAGAAAAAAAAGGATATCATAGCAAAATGTGTTTGTGTGTATGTGTGTGTGTGTTTGTGTGTGTGTTTGTGTGTGTGTGTGTGTGTGTGTGTGTGCAAAGTTCATCTGATGCCTCACACTTAATATATACTGAATCAAACAATATCTAACCACCAAATTTGTCATGCAATAATATTTAGAATTGATCAAAATGTTATTTAAAGATTAATGTAATGACCAAACACCCCTGAAAAATACATAACCAACAAACCATATATTCTCTGCATCTCTGAACCAAATCCAGCTCAAAGATTTTATTTATCTTCTTTAAAACATTTTCTTAAACTTCTCTTATTTTATTTATTTATTTATTTACACCAATTTACCAGCAATAATCTTTGGTACATGAATTATTTATTGCCAAACAAAGAGGTACAATACAGCAATGTAATATTAATGTAAGATTAATATTAATATTAATATTAATACAACATGTAATATTAATTCAGCCACATTAAGACATTATGTGTTTGGAAGAAAGAGATAAATTTAATACTCCCACTTTAGAACTTTAAACTTTAGATTAAATCTTTGTGGTTCACCATTTAACCAGCAAAATATGAGCTTCATTAATCATCCCTTTGTTCTAAAGCATTGTTCTCCTTCCTGTTCTGACATCGTAACATCACTTAAAAGCAGGAATAGTGTAGAGGATGAATAAATGACATTTCTGGCAGAAGACAATTTTTATTTGAGGTTTTGTGTTATATAACTGTGTCAGGACTTTTATGGAGATTATCTAGATTTTGTTGTTTTTTTCTAATAAGATTTAATTCTAAGAAATTCTCATACGTGCCTCTTGAAAAAAGCTTTTGATTTATGCAATGCGTTAGGGTCTCTCTCTCTCTCTCTCTCTCTCTCTCTCTCTCTCTCTCTCTCACACACACACACACACACACATACTCATGCTTCTTGAAAAAAGTTTTTGTTATGTACAATGTGTTAGGGTCTTTCTCTCTCTCTCTCTCTCTCATCTCTCTCATTTTGTACAACTGACTGTTAAAAAATATCCTAAAAACATCCACTATTTGAGCATCTTCAGTTTCTGAGAAGACGTGCTATCTATAAGTATCTTGATAATGTTGCTGTTGCTCGAGAACTCTGCTGCTGTGCATGGAGCTAATTAAAAAATAATGTTAGATTAACTCTGCAAATGAAAATAATGACTGCCTATTCTACATTATGAACTATTTCAGTCTTACAGCATGTCAGATTTTATGACTTGTTTTGATTTCCAATGACAGCATGCAGGTTAAACTTTCCTACTGTTGTTCTATAATTTTGAACTGAGATGTTATTACATTTTAATTAAAACATATCTTATATAAACTACTGGGAGACTAATTGAAAAAGTGTAGTAATGAAACTGATGACTGACCTAATGATTGCTGCTAGAAATTGAATTATCAATCTACATACTGAAGAAGAAACTTCTTTTGGACACTGTATTACAGTACAGTGAAATCCTTGTCTTCCCATATCCCGCCTTCAAAGAAATCAGTCCTCAGTGTGTCAGCAAGGATCGTGCCCCTGGAGCATAGAGGATTGAGGGCCTTGCTCAAGGGGGGCTAACACAGGCAGCTTGGTAGTGCTGGAGTTTGAACCCATAACCTTCTGATAAGTAACTCACACATTTAACCATAGACCTACCTCTGCTATATTAATACTGATGATCCCAGTCCAGATCTAGTATCAGCTCCTGGCCTCACTAATGCTCTTGAGGCTGAATGAACACAAATTCCCACAGACATGTTTCAAAATCGAGTGGAAAGGTTTCCAAGAAGTTTGATGGTTGTTACAGCACCCAAGGACAATTGAGATATTCCATGGGCATGTATGTGTGTGTTGGTCATATGTTTGGCCATATAGTCCAATTCAAAGATCTTATAATATCTTAGGGTAACTTGGCAGGAATTCAAAATCAAACATAGAAATTCTCCATCTATTATAAACTGATACTGATGGTGTCTCATCTTGAAACTTTGCCAAAGTGGCTTGTATTTGAAATCTTAAATCAATACGAAAGTGGTCTTAATCTCTTCCGTGCTCTTTCATGTGTGAGAGGAGAGAAGAATAGGTTTGGGGAGTTAGTTAAAATTGTAACATGTCATTCTCAGACAGGTGAGAGTGTCTGGGGATTAATTTTCAGCATGAGATTCAAAATTCCACTGGACTTCACAAAGCGAGTGAAGGAGAAAAAGCATGAAGAGAAGGGCTGCTGGGTGGGGGGAAGGTCAGAAATAAATTGGATGTTTGTTAGTCAGAGCAGGCTCTCTCCTTTGAGATCAGGCATCATTTGTAAGTGATGCAGGAGTTCATTCATCATTAATTACTGCAACCATGTCAGACAATGTTATTCTCTGCTGCCTACCTGTGGGATACGCTGCTGCCGAGTGTGTACACACACGTCAATCTGTACCTTGTTTGTTCCTCTTGTTCACGTTGCCATGTCTTACTTTTTTCCCCACTCGGTTGCACATGCCTGCACAAGAGTTTTCTTAGGTTGCTTGACTAAACAAGATCAATACACAGTCTCAAAAAGATAGTACATCGTAGCAATGGTACTAAATAGGAATACATTATTCAGATTGAACAGATAATGTGTTCTTACAGATGCCAATAGCATCAGATGTTTGCTTCAGCAGCCTGTCCTAAACACTTCCTTCCTGTGTTAAAAAAAACCCAGATATTTTACTCAGATTTCTGTTCTGGCCAATATTCACAGAAGAAACATGGTTATATTTATAGAACCAGAGCTCCATATAACCCACGCAGACCATGTGCTGTGCACAGGAAGAATATCTCATTCTTCACTTTCATTCTTCATTTTTATTAAATGAAAATGCTATTGGAAAACCATATGATCATAGGCTCCAGCTTCACCTCAACCCTGAACAGAATAAAGTGGCTACTAAAGCTACTAAAAAAATATATTATTTACAATTAATTGCTGTTTAAACGTTCTTTGATTTGAGAAAGATTTTAGGTTTTGAATGATTCTTTTTCCCCAAAATGGCTAGTCTTTTTTTTAGTGTTTCCAAGGCTTTTGTAATAGGGTTCACATTTAATAATAATAATAATAATAATAATAATAATAATAATAATAATAATAATAATAATAATAATAATAATAATAACTGGCAATAACTCATCTGGTTTTGGAAAATGAGAATGAACATTCAAGTCAATATTATGTAGGTGTTTTTGTTGAGCTTTACTATTTTATTGGTTAGCATGTTTGCCTTACACCTCTAAGGTAGTTGGTTTAAGTTCTGGCCCTGCCCTGTTGGTGCTGAGTTTACATTTCTCACTGTATTTTGGTGGTTTCTTCCAGGTAGTCTGGTTTCCTTCCCAGTCCAAAGATATACACTGTGGACTGACTGACAACTCTGAATTGTGTAAAGTTGTGCTTGTGTGCAAAGTTTATGTGTGTGTGTGTACAGTATAATAATAGAAGAATATTCCCAAATCCAGGTGTGTAAAGCTTGTTTTGTCATCCCCAAAAAGACTCGAGGATGTAACTGCTGCTAACGGTGCTTCAAATAAGTACAGAGTAACACTATCATCCCTCAACAGCTCAGTAACAAACCGCTTCAGCTAGGGCTCAGCACTTCACTGTGCAACTGGCTATTGGACTTTCTGACTGGAAGATCTCAGGCAGTACGAGTCGGCAGCAACACATCCAGCACCATCACACTGAACACTGGGGCCCCCCAAGGATGTGTGCTGAGCCCCCTTCTCTTCACCCTGCTGACCCATGACTGCACACCATCTCACAACTCCAACCTCTTTATCAAGTTTGCGGATGACACGACTGTAGTGGGTCTCATTAACAACAAAGATGAGACAAACTACAGGAACGAGGTGTTAATATTATGCACCTTGGGACTGAGAGAAATACAATTTCAATACTCTATGTATGTACTGTACATGTGGAAGAGTTGACAATAAAGAAAACTTGAACTTGAACTTGAAGAGTAAAGGGTCTGAATACTTGAGTACATGTGATACATATGATATTCAAAAAAAGTAAAGGGTGTCTGAATACTTTCCAAATCCACTGTATATACAGTGTTGCTTGAAAGTTTGAGAACCATTTAGAAATATCTGCATAAATATGACCCAAAACATTATCAGATTTTGAATTGAACCCAAGCAAACAAAGTAGACAAAGATATCATATTTTTAAAAATATTATATGTACTATTTCTACTATGGACTGCAAAAGAAACAACTTTTTGTAGCAGTATTTGTTTAATAGCAATATCCACAATATTATCAGTAATATCAGTATTTGGAATTTGGATTTGACATGGAATCAATCTTGGTGTAAATCAGACTAAATCATCCAGCAGTTTAAGAGGAATGAAGTTGAATTGGGATGAAGAAAAAATGCTTGATAAAATCACACCATGATCTGCCCAATTAAAGCGATAAGTGTGATGGATTTTTGGGTGGATGCCAGGCAGTAGTAAATATAGTAGTGCTGTTAAATTTTGTCATGTAATTAATTAAAGTGTTATCTACCACCAGCCAGACTTGCCATGTTAATAATGTTCATAGGCATAGAAAATAAAATATCTTGATTAAAATCTGATTAAAATAACATACTACTAATTAGAGAGAATGAATCTATGCTTATAGTGTAGCTAGAGAACGACCAGTTTTCAACGTAATCTTCATTATACTGTATGAGCCGCTAGCCAATAAAAATGTGAGACTCATTTGAGGGGTTAAATGTAATCTCATAATGATTACAACAATATTCAGTTTACTCTTGGTAATGTTTTTTTTTTTTTTTTTAAATCAACTAAAAGTGTTTTAAATAAGCAGTCACCATCATATTTTTGCTCTTATTCCCATGTACGTAATATGCAGTCAGCATTGGTTTATGTTGCGATTGGCCAGTCTTCCTGCTATAAAGCTGATGGAGGGTGTGTATTTGTACTTAAAGTCTTCCTGATCTAAGTGGATAATATAAAAAAAGCAAACAAAAACACATACAAGTTATTTCATTGGTTTATGTTTAAAGGTGGCTTAGCTTTGAGAGAGAGAGAGAGAGAGAGAGAGAGAGAGAGAGAGAGAGAGAGAGAGAGAGAAAGAGAGAGAGAGAGAGAGAGAGAGAGAGAGAGAGAGAGAGAGAGAGAGTGTGTTTACATTTCAGTTAGAGAGACAGATATGGATAGAGAGGGCAAAAGCCACAACACAGCAGATTAAACAGAGAAAAGCACAACTGACTCAACCTCACCTACTAACTACTTTCAGAGACAGCCGATAGATCATAGCATGTATTCTCTCTCTCTCTCTCTCTCTCTCTCTCTCTCTCTCTCTCTCTCTCTCTCTCTCTCTCTCTCTCTCTCTAGTGTTACTGAGGTTAAATCCTACCGAAAGAAATGCAAATATAAGCTAGTAACTCGCAAACCTTCAGTAGATAAATAAAACAAAAATAAGAGCATTATTATTGTCCTATGTGTGTGTGTGTGTGTGTGTGTGTGTTTTGTGTTTCTTGTGTTCCTAAAATGACTAATCTCACACTAAAGCACATAGTTGCAGAAGAGCTTAGCCAGCTAGTTAGCAAGCTCAGTAGTTCAATCACCCTGCCACCATTTGAGGAGCATTTGCCAAAATCTACAGTTACATATATGATTAATGATTAAATGTGTGTACAATAAGTATTGTACAATACAATGTATTGTTGATTATGTATTGATTTAATTAACAAAATTACTGATGAAAAAATTATGAAAAATATGATTAATGACGTTAATTAAAAAGTTTAAAAGATACTGTATACAATGCTATTGGCTTCCTAAAGAAATTTAATCTAGGGTTCATTTGATTAATTTTTTTGTGTGTTGTTTGATCAGTTTTCATTCATTAGTTTATTCAGCCAGCACTTCCAAAACATGCATTATGGATGTACCAAATGTAATCAAGGGAGCACCATGAAAGGATAAAGTAGCAGTAAAAGCAGTACAATATAAAAAAAAAAGGAAACCTTTTTGAGTTTAGCTCCCTTAAAATTTCATGAGAGGTTTTTGTTGTGACTTCTGAGTGTTTCAGGTCTTGGGAGTATTTTTTTATTGCTGCAGCACTTTTAAGATTATTATTGTTATTTTTCACTCGTATTTTTTCTTTTTGTCATAAATGTTCTTAAAAGTAAAAGATACTAAATGCAGAAGGAGAGAGGATAATGTTGTATTGCCTCTAGTTTAAAACTAGTTTAATAGCCAAATCTTCTGTAAAATTATTTGAATTCACTGTAACTGTAATTCATCTTGATTAGTGGAATGGGGTAGAGCTGCAGAAACTTGTGTTTCTTTTGAAAATGTGCCATTTTACACAATGTCAATAAATATTTGTATAGTATTATTGGTATTGGTTTTTGTTTATTCTGTGCATTTGTATTTTAAATGATGGGAGGAACATACAAGAATCTGGGTGAGAAAGATTTAAAGCCATAAAATGCTTTGACGCAAATCCATGAAGCAGCAGATGATGTTGAGTTTGAAGAACAGAAAGCTGATGCTGCAGTGCGTACAGGCTTAACAAAACAGGTTGGATAAAGACTGGAAAAACATATACTAGTCAATGAATCGTAATGTCTGCTGAGACATACTGTACAGATGTTAAGGTCAGGGTTTGTCACCAACACCAATGAGATGGTGTAAATGTGTGGGAAATGTTTTCTTGGCAGTTACGGAAATTAAAATAAAATCAAGCAACCTCTACAATATCCAGAGTGTAGATTATTGCAGGTTTTCCATAGATTTGGACCAAAATGCATCATGTGTCATCACCACAATTCATGTTTGGCCAAAGTTCTTTTCAATTCATGTCTAAAACGAGTACATCTGTGGCAAAATCAAACATTTCTGGCTGTATCAATCACAAAAAACTTCGCAAAAATCTAGAGAGACTATTGAGCGTTCTTTAGTGGTCTTCCCAGTCACTAGATCTATATCCAATTGAACACCTTTAGGGTTTGTTAGAACAGGAGATTTGCATCATGAACATGATCCTAAAAAATCTGCATTGAATTATATGATGTACTCATGGACCAGAATCAAAGAATTAAAGGTGCCGCCAAGAATTAAAGGTGTATCGAGAGCAAAGGGCAACCTTAACCAGTATAAATATAACATTTCTAATAAAGTATTCAGTGAGTGTATACGCTTTAAAATCAACACTCAACAATGTCTTTATATCAGGTCCCTAGGAAGCCATCTATTCATCTAATCAGTTCTGGGTTTAATGGTAAGCAATATCTTATTAACACTTGACTAGGTGTTACAGCATGTTGCAGTCTGTCACATGGTACTAATGAGCATATATAAGTAACACAATCCTCTTGTTTCAAGCAGTGAGGCAGGCTATTTAAATGAACAGGAACAAATAGGAACAAATTGGTTCTGTTTCAGTGTCGATGGCCCCAATACACCAAGCACATTGTGTAGCAGAGCCTATGTACACAGCAAGGTAGACTTCAATTAAGTGTATCAGATGTGAAGTGAGCTGAACACCACACCTTCCAGGATTTTTAAACAGAACAGTAGAGAAAAGACTTGGAGCTGTGTCAGTATATCTCTATTCTAATCCACTTAAATAATATTCTGGTTATTTCTAAGGTCATTTCAGGAACATTTCTATGAATTTCTGACATATGTCCGTCAATTTTTGTCAATTTTTTTAATACAACTGGCCCAAAGAGACAACATGATGAATATATACTGTAACAAGGCAGCAGTAAAACACAACATCAGTGTTATGAGGAAGGAAACAAAGTGCAATTTAGTCACCAGCTGTAATCTACAGTCTCATCTTTAGCCATTCTAAATTATTGAGTAGTACAGGTCAGCTGAACAGAAATAAAGCTCTAGTGTTCCCTTTACACTATTCAGTGCAGATCTGTCTCCTGAGGGCTTATGTAGAATATTGAGAACTATCTTCCTACTTCTCTCTTTATCTTTCTAATCCATCTTATTACTTTTCTCTGTTATTCTTCAGTTTTACAAGAAGGGATAACAATAGAGGGAAGATATATAAGCAATAAAGGTGTTGCTAGTTTATTATAGCAAGGGTTCTGGCTATAATAAAATACATTTTACTTATTTTACTTAAAAACATAAGTATTTATCTATTTATTTTTATTCCTAAACTTAACAGAACATATTTTATCCAAGTGGACATTATTATATGTAGTAGCTTTTCAAAAACTTTTTTGGGGAGATGTGAAAATGGCAGCAATCACCTGTCCACCACGGACATGACCTACAATGAGCATGTGAGCATCAGAACTTTACAATGGATCAATTGAAGAAAGTGGCCTGGTCTGATGAATCACATTTAACATCATCTGGATGGCACCAGGATGCACTTTGAGAAGAAGGCAAGCCAGCAAAGACAGTGTGATGTTCTGAACAATGTTCTGCTGGGAAACCTTGGGTCCTAATATTGATGTGGATGCTACTTTGACAATTACCTACATCTTGCTGCAGATCAAGCACACTAATTCATGGTGATAGTATTCCATAATGCACTGCCAATATTATCCAGGAACAGTTTGAGGAACATGACAAAAAGTTCAAGGTGTTGACTTGGCCTGCCATCTCCCCAGATTTCAATCCAATCGAGCATCTTTGGGGAGTGATGAACAAACAAGTCCAATACAGAGCTGTGTGGTGGCACAAGGAGACCTACACATTATACTTTAAAAATACTACAAAGTGTCAGTTCCCATTGCCCCTTCACATGGTTTAATTATCAATGCTAGCCAGCTAGTCTATTGGTGTTTTGTTCATTAGCAATTACAACAATGAGCCATTTAATTGAACTGCATAGCTAGCCATGTGTGAAAATTCCAGCTAGTTATTTTCCACTTACTTAATCTGGAATTTACAGTTAATAGATTTGCAAGAATCTTATTTAGGCAGTTGAACCCTGGCTATGCTTCATGAACCTCTGTGTACCGATTTTATTTTGCTACACAGGCAAATCCTTATGAAATACATTTACATTAATCTCATTTGACTGACATTTCTATCCAAAGCAACTTACAATAGACATAAGATACAGCTGAGGATTCGAGGGAATTCTACAAAAACTTACAGTGTAAGTAGCTTTAATTAATCAAATAATGATAAGAGTATGAATTAAAAGTCTACTCAGCTGTTTCTTACATAACATAACATAAACAAAATAACTGAGACTGGAGACTGTTGGTTTTCCGGCTACTCATGGAAAAAAGTATGATGCCCCTGCAATGTCATATTCTGTAGATATCTTGGTATACTAGTTCATTATTAGAAATGTGTTAGAATTCAAACAATTCAAAGGTCCAGATCGGGTGAGGGACAAGTTTCCCACTTCCTACTTCATATATTATTCAATTAAATTCTTCTTGCTTTATAGAATTTCATCTCATTTTGGGGAACTTAATCTTATGAAACATTGATGAGAATTTGAATGAGTAAGGGCTGTTTTTTATTTGATTTCTTGCTGCACAAATGAAGAAAATGTCCAAATGCTACAAAAAGAAAAAAAAATCATCACTGCACAGATTATCCATAGTTTGATTAAAACTTTTGTTCCATCGTAGATTACGGTAAAGTTTTCACACTTTTATTATGTTTTAATGATGTGTGTACAAGTGCCTCAACCCACTAAGGCTGAGAGTCTGGCCCTTCATTTGAAAGTGTTTTTTCTTACATATTTGTCCTTTGTGTGTGTGTGTGTGTGCGTGTGTGTGTGTGTGTGTGTGTGTGTGTGTGTGTGTGTGTGTGTGTGACATTTTGGGTTGTGGTTTGTTCGACTTTTCATGACAGCACTAAGAAAGTGGGCAGAGGTTGTCACAGTTGATTTCACATATTACACCTGTGAATCCCTGTGCACTGAAACACACACACACACACACACACATACACACCATGACTCTTTGTAGACACACACATTTTCAAGTGTTTATCGCACTGGGAGATCACACAGTAAGCACCCCAGAGGATTGTCGGACACCTGCAGTTTTTCAACAGCAAGATCAATGAAGTGATTAAAGATTCACGTGTCTAGTATTAGCGGACATGAGTTTTGCTCCAGCATTCATCCCCTGAATAAAATATGCTTGTTGCTATACATAGAAAATACATACTGATATCGTACATACTGATAATGCACGATATCTCATATTTAGTGGTGTTTGGATTTTTGTATTTGTATTTTACTATTACACTAGCCAATATTTATGCAGGGAAAATGACATCTGTTCAGAGGTGGGTTATGACTTAAAGCTGCTTAAGTCAATTTTCTGGGCTGGGTGCATTATGTAAAGCACCTGCATGCACATCCATCCAGATTGACAGCTTGTTCTGATTCTGCTGATTGAGTTCTAAGCATCTAAGACAGGGAATTTCATTGGTGTTCAGACCAGAACTTTAAAACAGATTTTATATCTATCCAAATCTATCTATCTATCTATCTATCTATCTATCTATCTATCTATCTATCTATCTATCTATCTATCTATCTATCTATTTAAATAGAGAGAGAGAGTGAGAGTGAGCGAGAGAAAGAGAGAAAGAAAGAGAGAGAGAGAGAGAGACTTTTTTTTTACACAAGTCACATGTAATAAAAATAAGAGTGACTTAATAAATGCATATTAAAATAATTTCAATAAATTAGAACAAATATAAGTGATTATCTCTGATACAAAGCTGAGTTCTCCTTTTGTGACAGAGCACAGAGCATTCTCACAACACCACACTTCTTTTAAACATGTTCAAATAGTTCATACTTTTGTAAAAATTCCAATCAATAAAAATTCTTGATTTAATCAGTCTGTTCAAAATCCTTTCGGCATCAATGTCAGTGTTTTGTGCACTTTTGGCACCCGAACCTGTTTTTTCTGACATATTTAAAACCAAGGATAAAAAGTAAAAGCAACATTAAAAGACCTTAAAATGTTCTGTAAAAACACAAAGAAAGACTGTAACCTGGAGCAGTAAATAAACGCATGAAAAACAGTTTCTCTCTGTGTACAGAATAGACAGTCATGTGCAACTTCAGGGTTTAAAATGTATATAAATGAATTCACAGAGTAATACCATGTAAAATCCTCCACTGGAGGTCAGCAGCTTTTTTGGTTAATGGTGGTTTATACAGTGCCCTCCACTCTGGTTTAATATCATCATTAAAACCAAGTACACTTCTCCATGGGGTGTCTACTACACTTAGCTTTTTCTTATTCAGAACCTTAACACTGGCTCTGTAGAGCAGCTTCCCCAACACTGTCCCAAAGTCCATCTCACCGTCGTACTCCAGGAGGGGACCTTCACACGCATCAAAGTCAGAAGCGAGGTTCAGCTGGGGAAAGGGTCCCTCTTCTGCAAGACCAGTTTGTACACTGATAGTCCCTCAGCTGAACACGCTCCTCAGATGTTAGAGAGGTTCTCCAGCTGTGTTAAAGCTGATTGACAACACGTAGGGATGGCAGTCTCATAGTCGCTGTCAGGTTATCTGCCCTTGATACACTCCCGCGATGTTCACAAGCCCCCAGAGTGTCACGATGCCTGAGGAGAGAGTCCTGGACAGAATAAACAAAATTAAACCACTCATTAAATCACTCCACCCTCATTATTTAAGGTAGCAATAAAATACCATTAGGTCCAGCACATCATTTTATTTGACGTTATTTTCTTGTGTACACACGAACATAGAAAAACATGGCATTAAGGACATGAAACTAGATTGTGTGCACACTTTAAAATTTAAAAAAATGTTGTGTTGTTGATTTAATAAAATAATGTTGTATAAGCACTCATCTTCTATACACACAAGCTCATGACTGTAAGTAAATACAATTCAGTTCTTGGGATAAGCGGTATCACAGATTATCCCAGACTACAGTCTTGGGCAAGGTCATCTGTGCAGTAAAAATATTTAGTTTATTTTCATGGCACAACCCTATTTAGTAATATATTTACGATGAGCAAAATCTGAATTTCAGTGCAACATATTGTGGTAATAGCACACTACTTGTCAATTAGTGTCTCACATATTTGCAATTCTGACCTTGGACATCAGCCCATTTTTTGGGCTTATATTCAAGGTCATAATCCCACATGTCTGCGATACAGTTTTAGATAAACACAACCTCACATGCACAACTCTCACATACTGTAAATAACTTAATCTGTAGTTACATCTGAGGTCTGAATACCAATGTGTACACATACCATATTAAATCCTCAATAAACATGTATAAAACAGCCAAATGTGTTTAGCTTTGTGTATTCTTTGAATTAATTAAAAAAATATATTAGGCACAGTTGCCTTCCATAAATTAGTATGTATATGGAGAAACCCTTGTGACTGATTACATCTCTGGTGTTCAACAGAACGATTTTTTTCAGTTGAAGGAGATGTTTATAGAAGACTTGAGGCTATTAATCGGGTCATTTTTTTTGATTAGGACAACTGAGTACAGGAACAACTATCAAAAAGAAAGTTTGACCTTCAGCTCATAACAAATAAGAGAGAGAAAGAGAGAGAGAGAGAGAGAGAGAGAGAGAGAGAGAGAGAGAGAGAGAGAGAGAGAAAGAGAGAGAGAGAGAAAGAGAGAGAAAGAGAGAGCAGGGGTTGTAGACAGTAATTCTTTTTTTTATTATTCTTTCATGCATTCGGGTTTCTTCTCTTTATTATTTAGAGATTTTGTTCAAGGCATTTTCGATAAACCTGACAAAACCATTCTGCTGTTTTCTCTGACTCATTTATTTTTTGGAAAACCACATTTCTTGGAATACTGTAGCCTGGTCTCACAGGGCCAAAAAAAAAAATTTTTTTTGCAATTTATTGGTAGCACCTTTGATACACTGAATTACAATGTTCTGGCACAAGTAGACATCAATATATTTTTTGTTAATATAAATGCTTAATGCTATTTGAATAAGATGCCAATGTCCATACATATTATGTCAATATGTAATACTAAAATTGACCTATTACACATTAGACAATTCTCTGTTTATGTGCAAATTTTGTGTTTTTCATGACATCCATGACTCAGCAGACTTGTGAAACAAGAGTAAAGCCCCTAGTTGTTCCGCAAATAATTGTGCATTACAGTAACTTGGGTATGGTTTAAAATGTAAATATTACTTATTATGATTTGTCATCATTTATCGGGTTTTTAAAAAAGTAGCCAAGAATCTCTTATCCACTTACATATCCATTCATTCATTCATCTTCTACCGCTTATCCGAACTACCTAGCCTGTGCCTATCTCAGGCGTCATCGGGCATCAAGGCAGGATACACCCTGGACGGAGTGCCAACCCATCGCAGGGCACACACACACACTCATTCACTCACGCAATCACACACTAGGGACAATTTTCCAGAGATGCCAATCAACCTACCATGCATGTCTTTGGACCGGGGGAGGAAACCAGAGTACCCGGAGGAAACCCCCGAGGCACGGGGAGAACATGCAAACTCCACACACACAAGGTGGAGGCGGCCACTTACATATATCTTATTTTGAACAACTGAGCAATTAAGGGTTAGAGTCCTTGCTCAGTAGCCCAGCAGTGGAAGCTTGGTGGACCTGGGATTCAAACTTACAACCTTCCGACTATTAGGCCAACTTAACCACTAGACTACCACATCCCACATGTCTTTTCAGCTTCATTGTTCTTGCAGAGAAGAGAAGAACTCTCTAAATCTGATCATATGGCTTGAAAAGCTTCAGCTTTATATATACACTCAATATATTTGAAAATTATTATGCAGTGTGTGCTTGTGCCAGATTGTTGCGACTGGAAAATAAATATGGCAAGGTTTTGTTTGTTTGTTTGTTTTCCGGGTCTCTGATGCAATACTGCATTTGGATACCTTCTTTGCTTAAGTCTGAGAAGAGAAACCTGATAATAATAATAATAAGGCTTGTATACGGTGACCATGCAGCATTCGAGGCACTTAACAAAGAGCTGTGTGATAATGTGTCAGGTATGACAATGTCTTGTTATATTTGTGCTATGACCCAGATCATCATCTGCTGATGTGTGTCATCCCTGGGGCCTTCTGTAAAGAGGAGGGGGGGTAAAAGCTAGAGGAGTGTAACAGAGCTCACTCCCCTACCTTGTTACAGTGAATCGTTCCAGATGACAAAACAGCATTTCTACACTCTCTCGGACCGTTTTTCTCCTTCTGTAACTTTACCGACTTTACTGAATTTTATCCAGCATGGAAACTAATTTTTACTAGCACTGTGTCTTGAATGCACCATGTACATGTGCATTTCATTTTATGTACAAATTATACACGTTGCCATGACATGGGGCATTTTATCCAGCATGGAAACTAATTTTTACTAGCCCTGTGTCTTGAATGCACCATGTACATGTGCATGTCATGTTATGTACAAATTATACACGTTGCCATGACCTGGGGCTAATTATTTTATCCTTATACCACAGTGCTGCTGAATTCACTACTTTGATTGGTTAGAAAGTGTAGATCATTATTCTTAGTAGTACAGCTCAGGTTAGTAATAAACAGCCTTAAAAACATGTTCTTTAACCAGGAAAAAAAACCCATCTATTTGTTGTTACTGAGAAACCTTCTGTTTAACATTACTGTTAAATAAGGAGTCTTCAAAGTCAGGGTTTCTTTAACTCCATCATGGCAGACATCAGGACTTCTTGTACATTGTTGGTTAACATGACCGTATACTTTGCTATCATCCATGTCATCTATAAGATTATGATGATGACATCAAGAGTCATCGTAAGTGGACGTCACTGCTTTCATAGCCGAGGTCCGATCAAAAACAGCACGATGTCTAATAGAAAGAAATGGATTAAAATTTGATTTTTTTTTTTCAGTTGTGTCATGTCTTCCAAACTGGATGCACTGTTCAATGTTTCATCCAGTTGAGAAAGTCTGACAGTTGTAAGTCCCCTGCATCTTGTAATTTAATCACACACACACACACACACAAACACACACACACACACACATTTTTTTTCTTGCTAAGCCCACTATGTCAGTCTTCAGAGAGGAAGAAAGGAAGAGATGGTGGCCTCCTTTTCTTATTCAGTGGACTTGCTTGCTGAGCTGGTTGTTCTGAGATTGTGCTTCCTAATCACTTTGTGTGCATGGTAGAGCGTGCTGTACGGTACACTCTGCTGAGGGAATAATGAACTCTTTGTTCTGTTGCTGCAACCTGAGGGGAGCTTCTGTCTTCCCTTCATTCTGTTTCTCTCATTATTCCCAGAAGTGTTTGTCTCTGTATTGTTGCGATGTGGGTCAAATAAGGCCATTATTGAGAGCACTGTTACAACACTATTACTTCACCTAAAGCAGGAACTCCACTAGATTAACACAGCTGGAGCATCTCACCAATTTCCACCAGAATTTATACTGTAACTACTTTGTGTGTTTTACTAAGCTTTAACATTTTTAAAATCTTGTTGAGACTATTTGTCTCCACAAAGACAAGAATAATATCTGCTCATTTTGGAACAGTTGAACTGCAGTTGGAAATGTTAATCAACTTTGACCATCCTCCAGACATTTCACTGTATAAACTCGGTGTGTGTGGGTGTGTGTCCATGTGTGTGTCCGTGTGTGTGTGTGTGTGTGCGTGTGTGTGTGTGCATGCACTGAGGAATATACTTTGCCACTAAAGATTTAAACTTAAATCTTGGACGGAATAATAGTCCCCACAAAGTATTGTATTAGTTAAAAAGGCCAGAATGTGTTAGTTAGGGTTATATGTAGTTTTATTAAGTCATAGAATAAATTGGCTACAATTGAAGGTCACAATGATTGTGAGGCGTACGTGTGTGTGTGTGTGTGTGTGTGTGTGTGTGTGTGTTTAATGCACCAATATATGCATGTATGTATGCACATGAGCATAAAAGAAGCAACTTTCTTATGCCACCATTTTGTGTCATTATATTACTTTAGGTTAAGACTTCTGATTAATTATGGGAATTATACACATCCTTCTCCTTCCTTCTTTCTCTCTCGGTCTCTCTCTTTGTCATGCTTCACATTACTCCCACTACACTCTCTAGAGCAGCCACTGAGATTTAATTAGCTTAATTAAACACTGTAATATAGTTTGAGTTAATGAGCAGAGAAAATTGTTTAGTGATGTAAACTAAGTCAAACAGTCCTACAGTCATGCAGTGCAGTAATGCATTTCTAATGAAACAGTCATGCAATATGTAAAAAAGAAAACACTTTCGTTAAAATGAATTAATATTTGCTCATCATGATGATGCTTATACTTATTTGAATATCTACACAACACAAAAAACATAAAACGCCATCGTGTAAACAGTTATTTTGATGAGTTACCTTAGTGCTGTATTAATAAAACTTGGAAACAGATCAAAGCTTTGAAGAAACAGAATGTAATCTGGTGCCACACATATTGTAGTTTCCTACTATACTGTAGTCAGGACCATCAAAGACTGGCACTGTTTCAGCAACTGGCTTCCAAATCAATAATTCAAAGTGTTGATCACGTTATCAGATTTAATTAAAAAGCAATGTGCTGTCAAGTAAATTCTTACTGCATGCTGTAGCACTGAGGTGGTACTTAATAGTGTGGAGTTCAGCATGGTCTCTCAATATCACTGTAATATTCCAGAGAGCTAGGAGTTGATGAATATTCTCTTTCATCATCCTCTCCGCTTCTCTACAGGATTTCTCTTCCTTTGAGCAAGCGTGATCCTGATGAGCAGAGAGTCTGATATCAAAGGGGAGGTTTGACCTCTCTCATTTCTCTTATTTTAACCTCAACCTCTGAAGAGGCTTAAAAAATGTGAGACTTTAAATATGTTGCATTATGGCAAATGCCCTCTGGTGAATAATGATGGGGAAAAACTTCGAAGCTTGAACTTTAGATTTCCATTTCATTCTATTCTATTCTATTCTATTCTATTCTATTCTATTCTATTCTCCTTTGACGATACATACTGTATAAAAGAGAACTCTAACGGGTTTAAACTAGCCACCAGGCCTGTTGCATATGATGATTCCCACAAACATTTTGACACTTTTTCTAAAAGACTTCATTTGAAGATCAGAGTCATGTGTAAGTGATACACACCTCTGTTTCTGGTACACACTGTACTTTCCCAAGTAGTATCTAAGTTCCATATACCAATATGTGCAATTAAAGTATCAACTCAACTCAGAATACTCAACTCAAATATGTATACTTGTCCTTTCAAAGATGCATGTTTGTTTTGTAGAAGAAGGAATTTGTGGTTATTCTACTGCACATCATTAACTTTTTCCTAGCTGACCTCCGAGTTTGTATGAAATTCCACCTACCTGCATTGAGTCACAAAACTAGGCATCATCCCCTCATGACAAATCGTGCTCAACCAACACAGTTTATTATAGATAGAAACTATATCATAGCACCAGTGGGATCTATTTCCAATTTTAACATGTTAAAATCCAAAATCAAATATGTATAGTTTTAGGATCACTGAAAAAGGTTGAAGAGAAAGATTTATAAAAGGTAAATGATATCTGATAGGCACAGTGTTAAATTGGGTGTACAGTAAGTGTGCCAGGTTTACTTAACACAGGTGAAACCAAATACATGCTCTTCCAATATACAGTACATCCATGTCTACAGCACAACCCATATCAAACTGTCTACATGCTGTTTTTGCTCTTTACACATGCTGTCTTTCACATTCAGTCAACTGCTGTCTTGCACAACTCATTACATTACTTTATATAACATCTGCTATTACTGTATATTAAGTATTCATTCCTAATTTTTTCACATGTACTGTAGAGTATAATGTACAGTATGTACACTGGTTGGTGCTGCTTTTGTGAATTGACTTTTGTAAAGTATATTGTCTTATAGTGTTTTGTATTGTTTGTTTGCACAGTCTTTTGTCCTGCACTGTTTGCACCAGGTTGCACAGATGCACTTTATGTGGCTAGGATTAACTTACTTAAGTCCTTAGCTCTGTCTTTGTTTTATGTAGCACCATGATCCTGGAGAAAATTTTAACTACTATTCTGTTCTTTTAACTACTATTTTCCCTTACGAAACAAAAATATATTGCAATATACTAGAATTTATATTGCAATACATTAGAAAATATATTTCAATGTATCAGAAACTTCCTCATATATTTGAAAATATATAGCAATATATGGACGGAAAACCTATTGCTATATATTGATTCATATATTAAAATACATTGATATACAAACAAAACTGTATTACATTATTGCATGTATGTTTATTGAAACAAAGTAAGCTAGGTTAAGCAAATTCATGCATAGGTTTACAGAGAGGTTGATTAACAATAGTCCAAATCAAATTTTGCATGACATTCATTATATTTTACATTATATAGCCATATGGATGGACCATATATGGCTATGTATTGATGCATATATTGTAAAATGGAGATGAGAGTATTATAAATTAAATTATCATTAACAGCAGCAATTACATTTCTTTTGAGTCCACTTTTTATTCCCCCACATGACATTTCATCCTCAACATTTTATTCCTCCACATGACATTTCATCAACAACATGACATTTCAGTCCTCCACACTGCAACGTGGAGGTATACATGCATAAAGGTTGGCATAATGTGGCAGATCAACTAACATACATTTCCTGTTGAATAGCATCACATCAAAAACCTTTTTCCTGCCCTGTAACACTCTTTTCAAGCCAACTACATTTTCTAAATTTAGCACTGAACTGTGTGATTTGTCATACTGTCTTCCAACAGCAAAACATTTCCTGTCATCAAGTCTCTCTACCACAATGTAATAATACACAGTGATTATGTGTCCATTATCCAACAAAACAGTGAAGCTGTTCCTTTTCATTACTCTAGTGAACTGCTCTGAGTAATACAGTTCTCCTCTGACGAAAGTTCTACTGAATATTTTCACAGTTGTATCCGTGGTGACTGAAAGTTTCTCTCTCATAGCCAGTATCTCTTCGTTAGTAAGTTTTCGAACATAGTGTAAACCAAGGGTCACAACTTGATCTGCTACTCTTTCAAACTGTTTCAGCTTTTTTTCACCAGTCAAGTTGTTATACAGCTGTATACATCTAGGCACAGCATTTCTCAGTGCATTGTTTTTCAAAAGAGGCAACACTTGTCTATATGTGAATTGTTTCATTATTTGTAAGGGAACACACTGGGTGCCATGAAACATCTTTAGTATCTCCCCATTAAAAGACTCAAAAATATATCCTGAATGTGCCCACAAAGGTCCCCAATTTCTCACAGAGTCCGGCAAATGAAGACATAAATGTACGTTAAATGACACATTTTCCTTTCCATACAGTGTTTCAAACTGTTTGACAAACTCAACAACTAGTTTTTCACATCTTTTTAACCCCTCTGATGTGACAGTGTCCTTACATAGCAAGAACATGAAGGTGACAAGGATTAACCAGTGCTGGTAAAATGCATGGGGTAGTATTCCCTTTAGCACAAAGATGCTATAAAAAAGTAACCAGTTCTGCCATTCACTGGCTTTCCAAAACTTTCTTTGCTGAAAAGAGCGGGGCACTCTTGTGATATTGCAAGGTGGTTTAATTCTCAAGAGTTGTTTGTCAAGCTCAGGAACACGATTACCAATATAGTATGGCTCCTCATGGTGTTCACTATCCAGCCACATACTTGTCATTTGCCGAACAACTCCAAGATGTACATTATGCATATGGTCAGGAGGCATTCCAGATATGAGGTCAAAGTGTGGGATGTTGACAAGACATGTGGGCCCTTTAATGCCCCTCACAGATTGTGTGGTACGCACAGCCTCCCTTGCATCATTTAGGGTTGAAGCATGATCCCTTTTTGGAACTTCTTTGTATGGATAAACCCTAACAGTTCCATTTCCCTTTGGAACTTGTTCACCAGGATGTAGGCAGAGGCTGCACCCATAATGACCATTAAATTGAGTCATGTTTTGCAGAATGGGCCTGGCAACTGAATCACACATCATAACAGCTGCTATCACTCTACAATGATTCACAATGTTGTTGCTGTGTAACTTGAAGCCAACAGTTGACAAAGACTGACACTCTTTTGTGAATGGTTTTAAAAATATATTAACATTTGGCTTTTTAGTACCAAACCATAGGCCAAAAAGTAAAACATTCTCTTTACGGACATGAAAAGGAAGCTCGTTTACCATCCCTTGTAATGGCCAAATTCCATACTGGGATGATTTGAATACTGGAACTCCATCACAATTTAATGTTAAGGAGAATGCATGAGGACTATCTAGTGGGCCGCCACCTTTGTTCAGATTATGATACATTTTACCACAACATATGTCATCATAATCGTCTGAATTACATGTGCCATTTCCAGACTTAAGACAAGATGCAATATCTTCTCTTTGAAGAAGATGTTCCAGTTGTGTTTGGATGGGTAAGTATAGGAAGAAATTTCCATTCTTCAGTGAGCTGTTTCTATCCCACGTAGAGTTACATACAGAACACTGCCCTTCAGTGACTTGGTCGCCGATGTAATATTCACAGTTGGGACAGTATATGTGACATTCTAGGTGACCTTGTATTGGTTTAAGCTCTTTTAAGAACAGATGCTTTGAAGTTAAAACATTTTCTGGACAGTGGATATTAATCAAATCTAAAAGATCAGACAGGGCCACACCAGTAAGTGAGTGTCTCAAAGCATATGAAAGGATAAGTAAAAAACTCTGAGCTTTGGTTAGTTGTGAGCCTGTGTAAAGTGGCTCATCATTTACTGGAGGAAATATTTCATTAATGCCTACACTCAAATGTAATTCTTCATTTACTGACTTGTCAGTGTTGTCTTCCATGGGAAATTCTTCTCCACTGCCAATGGATTCAGAGTCAGTAAAAGACTGCCATAGTGGTTCAAACACACCAAAATCAACACTGTCCTCAAAACTGAAGATTGATGACTCTGTTTTTTGGCTCAAATTTGGTGGTAGTTCATTGGATTCAGGGTCTGCGTGCAGGCTCTGTAATGGGAAAATACAGTAAGTCCAAGGCATAGTTGACAAGCATAAACACTAGGAATTTTGCACAAAATTAAAATTTGACCAAAATATTAAAGATGTGGCATTGTTGTATACAGAGTAAAAATAAGGCTTAGGTTAATTTTAAAAAAGGCTAGGAAAGCAAAGTTTGAAGACACGGAAATCAGATGTGAGATCATTGCACTGTTAAAATTACTTACTTTATTGTCATCAACATCACATGCATTTTCAGATCTGTTGTCAGAGGAATCCTGATCCAGGTTCTGCTGTGGAAGGATTAAGTCTTAGAAGAAGTGCGTTCAGTGAAATAGTCAAACACAGAAAATAGTAAATTAGTAGTAGTAGATATTAGTAGATTACTTACAGTAATCCCACCACCATCATGTGCGTCTTCTGAGCCACTGTCAGAGTCGTGGTCAGAGGAATCCTGGTTCTGTTGTGTAAGAATAGCAATTGCAATTGGGTTAATGTTCTCTGACTTGAATATATATATATATATTCTCTGCTGGTGTATGTTTGATATGCATTATAATTAGGCTGTATTTCATATATCAATATTTAATAAATCCTAGCAAAAAATGTACTTCAAGGAACTCTTAAAAAAGGGAGGGCGATAAGTGTCCAATGCTGACTGCTGAAAGTGGATGGCAAGATAAGATTTTTCCACCAAATGCCTCAAATGGAGGGCTTTCCAATTAGCCCACTCAACATTTGGTCTGACCCAGGACTACTTATTTACTCAAGTTTCTTAACAGATAGTAATCAAGAAGGATTACATTTCAATTAACTGGTTATAAAATGTGGCCATTTAGTGCAGCATACTGTCTAATGTCTACAAAATACACACAATAGATGATGTTCATGACTCACCACTTCCTGGTTTGACTGATGCATGTTGATGGCCTCAATCAGTTTCCTAAGATAAGAATGAAAAAATGTCCTTATTTTAAATAACTTAAAAACTATAATTTCGTTATTTTATTTTGCGGCATACTGAAACTCAGCTTGAATCATTTCAGAGACTTTGACATGTAAATACAGAACAACTGTTTAATAACTTAATTGGGCTGGAGTAAAACACAAACCTCCTTTTCCAGTATCTCCTTGTTCTTGATGGAATCATATATTCTGAACCAGGGGCAGTGTATTTTCTTCTCCTTCCGTCCATGCCTCTCTTCTTCTGGAACGGAACCCGTCGGTACCACTTTGCTTGCACGATCCGTCATGCGCAGATGATAAACCTGTTTATGACTGCACGATCAAACGCTTGCGCACCTTTGTACCGCGCGCGCGCACATATTGCGCATGCGCAGAACCGATCGTGCCGGCAGCACGGGACACAAGCAACAGCTACTCTGAGTCTGTGCGCACGTGCCTCAGCGGTGAGAGGAGAAAAGAAAAAAAAAGATGAAGTTTGCGCTAGTGAGCTGGTCAAAGGGGAAGGATAAAGATGCTCTCAGTATAGTCCCCGTAAATTGGATCGTAGACTTCGATCCTGAAAACTCTAAAAAGGAGTATCTTATCGAGTGCCGCTGCATCGGTGGCAAGAGGCCTACTAATGGGTGGACGGTTGAAACAGCACACATTTTGCAGCTGGCAGGCAAGTACAGTGCTTTTTTATATATTTTTTTACTTGGTTATTCATGCAACATTATTGATAGCAATTATCCTGTTGAGGTTTTTGCATTATTGGCTAAGTAACGTTCGTTGTAGGCTATTAGCTTCGGGACAGTGACGAGCTAGCTAACGGCCGTCACGATCGAGTCACGCTTCTTTTGAACTTTTAGCTAGCTTAATTTTAGCTAGCTTAGTTGGCCTCCAGACAAAACAAAAGCTTCACATTTGTAAACATTTCACACACACACTAATTGGCTATTGCATTTCATTAGGTCTCCAGAAAAAATAGCTACACATTTGTAAATATTTCTCACTTTTGATATGCCTTTGCCTAGCAGAGGACAAAATATGATCTACCGAAATGATGATATACACACACACGTTGTGTTTTCATATTCAAATCATATTTGTTTCCTCTCTCTTATTTATGAATTTAGTTGCATCAGTCAGCTTTGACCTGGGGATGCTTGACATACACCAGCCAGTGGTTATCCAAAATAATATTTAATAATTTCTGCTTATTTTACTCAAAACCATGGCATAATTTCATGAGGTTTATTGTTTATAAATTAAATATAATAAAAAGCATAAGTGGTGTAAAGGAAGTTTTTTTTACTAGAAAATGAGGCATTTTTGTATATTAATGAGGTTTATTATACCAAATATTACAAAAAAATTTGCAAAATATATGTTAATATGTTGTAAACAAGTTAGACAAAAAAGGTGAAAAAAAAAGGCTATCATATATACTTAATTTTTTATAAGCTTGTCAAAACAGACAAGGTCAACTTGACCCAGTGCTCCTAATCAGCGCTCCTAGATGAGGTCTGCAGAAGAGTTAAACACTTACTTTAAAAGTCCTAAATTGAAGATTGTCAGCTAAGATTTGGGTTAATAAGAATGCTTAACTGTCAACATTGTCAGCCAATAACATTGTATAGTGAAAATCAGTTTAGCGGCTGTGTATGGCAGCAAAATTTAAATTGTTAAAATGAACAGATTAAATTTATAAAAAAGCAGGGGGAAAACAATACAAAAAACTGTAAAAACAGCACAAAATTTGACAGTAAAATACAGTATTTGATAACATAAGCCAAATAGTTTTGTTTCTAGGCATTAAATTCTGTCTTGCTACTATTTCTTACTAACAGAAAATGAGTCTACACTTAAGACTGCTGAGCAGAAACTCTTGCAAGAGGACCTACCAAAAAGCAAGAAGAGAAAGAGGGTACCCAACAAACTTTACCTTGACACACAGGAGGTAGAACAAGTTGCAAAAAAGGTAATAGGGTTTGTTAGCACTGTCGCCTCACAGCAAGAGCCCAGCAAGCAATTTTGCCTTTAAAAGACATCTAATAGCCGTCCAAACACATCCCAGACTTCTAGGCTAAAACAAGGCAAAATTTGGGCTGTCAGTGAAAATTTAATAGACCAAATGAAAACACCTTGTAATCACTGTTGACTTTATGTGCATGATGGAATCATCTCGCAAGTTATTTTGGCAGAAGCGACATGTAACCAAATTCAAGGTTATTTTGCCTAGATGTGTTAATCATTGCCGGACTATATTGGGTCTATAGTTAACCTAGACGGTGAAATGACGGCTATTGCTTGCTGGGAGGGTTCTGGGTTCAAACCCGCTGGCTGGCTGCGGCCTTTCTGTGTGGAGTTTGCTATTCTCTCTGGGTACTCTGGCTTCATCCCACAGGCGAAAGTTTGCATGCATGTTAGCTTAATTGGTGACTCTAAATTGCCCGTAGGTGTTTGTGTGTCTGTATTTGTTAGCGCTGCTGGGTTGTACAAGAACGTTCCTGGCAACTAAAAAAAAAAAAAAAAAAAGGAACTATAGTACTACAGCTATGAATTTAAACAGAGTCTAACCATGGAACCTATTAAACTTAGTGATTCATTTTAACCAGGTTTTGGTTTAATTTTCCTAACTTGTGTGTATTGTTTCATACATAATTGATTTTATCATTTTTACCCATTAGAAAAACTACAGACTCATAGCTGCAAGACAGTCTGAATTAGAGGTTCTTCGCCAAGAAGAACCTAACCTCAGCCCAGTGGGGACTTCTTTAGAGGCACTTGAGGAGGAGATCAGGGCCCTCAGGGAAGAGAATAAAAGACTGCAGGACCAGCAGAGTGTAGGATCGTCTGCAGCCAGTAAAGATCTTGAGACCCAAGTCAAGGCTTTACATAAGGAGAACACCAGGCTGTGCAAAATGGCAGTCAAAGGCAACTATCTCTTGTAGATTAAAATAGTGATTCTTTCAGATTGAATAAATCACGTCTCCTTATTTTTGGTGTTATTGTTAGAGATGTATCTGTGACTACATTTGTAGGGGATATCTACTGATGTAGTATAGGGTTTCCTGTAGGAAAAAATTAGCCTAGGGCTAAACACTGTAGCGCCACTGAGGCAAAATTGGTCTGGCAGAAACGCTGTAATGCTTTCAGAAGCCCTTACCAACACATTTTGCTACACTTTGAGACACCAAAAAATGAGCAGAGGTGTATTTTGTTTTTTACATGTTATGTATTTACAACTTGTTTGGAGTCCTGTTGTGGTAAATTCGATGGGCCATATGTTCCAGAAATTCCATCACTCTTAGCAGCTGTGAGGACCCTCATTTCGGACAAGATCACAGAGAGCTCAAGCAATGGAGATGAAACCGAATATGAGGCCAGTGTTGCTCTACCATCACCTCCTCAACCCACACCTCCCAAACCAACATCAGTAAGTACATTTTTGGAATGGTCAATTAAAAACATTCTGTGGTGATTTTCTTTGTTTTTATTCTGGTTTGTCTTTCCTTCTTACAATTAATTAGGTGCCACTAGGGAATGATGACTCCACCAGAGTGTCTGCCCATTGTTGGGAGACTGCAAAAGCACAACCTACAGCGAAAGCAATGGCCCGCACCCTCCTGTTGGGCCTGTTCAGCATTGATGTCCTACTGAAGTCCAACCTGACGGGAGGGGTCAACAAGGTCGATCCATCTGCAGAGAGACGCCAGCCTCTGGACCCCAAGAAGCTTACAGCTTTACTCAGTAAGACAATAAGAATTTATTTTTAATGGATTAATATATTTTGCAAAGTTATTGTAAATGGTAAAGGGTAACAAACACTTTAGGATTGAAATGTACACAACTAATAGCGAAACAGATGGACAAATGCAAAGCTTTAACAGCTTTGATATTCTTTTAGATCTAAAGCGATTTCTCTATCTAGTCAGAATACAACAAACATTTTTTAGCATTAAAATAGATCCCCTGTAGCAGCTTTAAAATCCCAGCACCAATTCACCTCCCACAGGCATACGCTTCGCTACAGCAAAGAGAAGCCAATTCTGATTTCAGACTGAACTATTTACAGGTAACCCACTGAAGACTGAGGACTAGGCATATAAGAAAAATATTAGGTATTAGGATCCACCTCATCTTTTGCAACAATCAACAATATGGATGTCTTTCTTATTTTCTTTTCTTTTACAGATGCAGTTGTTCAGCAACACCCAGGGGCGAAGATTCCAGACATACGAACGGCCATAAACAAAAAGATCTGTGAGTTAAGACACCAGGAGAAGAAAAAGTCCATGGACAACTGAAGGACTATCAGAGTGGGTCTTGATACAGTATGTTACTATGCGGGATCCATAACACTGAACTAAAGGATTGTCATGTTTTTTCCACTGAGGGATTGTTCTGTTTTTGTTGCACTGAAGACTGATTTATTTTATTACAATGAAGAACAGTTGTCCTTTAGGAAATGTTTTAATAATTCTTTTAAGTATTTTTGTTCATTTATAGTTGTTGTTGTTGCCATCTATTGGATCACATGATATTTTTATGTGATCCAATAGATGGCAACATGTTTAAAAAAAGAAAAAAAAAGATTTTATTGCCTTGGTGACATGCCTTTCATTCTGTTTGTTCTCAGGTCACTGTCCCTTCAGCTGCTTTTTTTAAATAAACCTCATTCAGTTACTGTGAACTATATTGATGTCTTATTCAATCTATTATATTTATATTTATAAAATATGACAGACATTGTACATTAGATTATTTCATATTTACCATGTATACAGTACAGTATATAATATGATAAGTATATATATAATATATTATGTAATATAAATCAATATATTTAAGACATAATATATTGATTTATATTACATAATATATTATATATATATATATATATATATATAAATATATATATTGAGTAATATATTGAGTAATATCTTACACAATATAGTACACAATATATATATAGATAATATATTAAGTAATATAAATCAATATAGTTAAGAAATATGTTCGCATATAAATCTGATTTTATTATTTTGTACATTGAGGTATATTATCACATATATATTTACATATATACAATGGCTCTTCCAATATATAATTTCATATAATGTGGTACATATTTCAATATACATAACAATATATTAGATAATATATTGATGTATTTTTTCAATATATGGAAACGGCAATAATTGCAGTATTTTCCCATATATTGCAATATATAATATATTATTATATAATATATCATATGATATATTACTATGTAAGTTTCACAATATATGGAGACGCATGAAATATATTGTCACGTAATATATTGAGAAATATATTTTTGTTGCGTAAGGGTTGAGATGTTGAATATACTCAAAGTGCACCCATTGCAGTAGTTAGCTCACAGGAACAGTTATCTTTACAATGGTGACACTTATCCAGAAATACATAAAACATTATCTTCAGAAACATGAAAATATTCAATTCATATTCAATTATTACGCAAAACATAACTAAACATAATTATATAAAAATGATTAAAAAACATCCCAAAACAGCATGCAAAACCTTGTGTAGTCCTGTCTCCCGCAGCAGATCTTTCAATATTTATATTTTTGTGTTAGAGGTACCGGTAGTTCTATTTATTAAAATTACAATATGCAGTTTGTGTGTAGCATATGTATAGATATAAATAATATAAATCATATAATTAAGTATACAGTATAGTTATAACATTATGTAATTTATTCCTTTGCATGGCAGCTACGCATTGCGTGCAATCTTAAAATCAAATTCGGGCGGTTTTGTACAGCAAAGCCACGGATATAAGAACGTGGTTTAAAGATTCATCATTGTCAAACACTACTTCGACCAACAACAACAAGTGTGGAGACAAATCTCGAGATATCACCGCGATAGTAGCAAGGGAGAAATTCTCAACTGAGACAAAAGATCACACCATAGACAGAGCAGCGGGAGGGCATGTGGTTATGTATGGGCCTACTTCTACTGCTAGTGATGTGATGATCTTGGAAAAGAAAGTTAGAATCACATCATTTTACAGCTATATTTTAATTAAGATAAATATGGGTGAATGACTGTTTCACAGATCATAAATTCTGGCGACAGCCTTGGACAGGTTGCACAGGTGAAACCAGGACAATCCATGCTATGCAAAATACGTTCAAAGAAATTCTTCAAAAACTTACAAAAAATAAAACAAGCTACAAGGAAAACAAGCATTGGTAAAAGACTCTATTTCTAGTTAACTAATTACCTAAAATTAATTAATCAGTGTGGTCTCAGACATCTTTTTATATATGTATGTATGTATGTATGTATGTATGTATGTATGTATGTATGTATGTATGTGTATACATATATGTATGTTTATATATATACTGTATATGTGTGTATCTGTGCATATATGTGAGCTGGAGCATGAACCAAATCAGGAAGTGACAGCAAAAAAGTTAAGCAACTCATGACACATATTTACACAAAGCAATGCTGATCACTCCTCTGACTCAGACTGAGCTAAATTATACATTATAATTAAGACCTACATCTGTGCACCTGTTCATTCATGCAATTATCATATCAGCCAATCATGTGGAAGCAGAACAATGCACACAATTATGCAGATTCAAGTCAAGAACTTCAGTTAATGTTCCCATAAAATATTATACATAGTACCAGATGGACTGGTTTGAGTTTTTCAGAAACTGCAGTTCTGTTAGGACTTTTATGTCCAGCTATCTTTAGTGTTTACACAGAATGGTGCAAAATATATAATATCAAGTGAGAGGCGCTTCTACAGGCTTGTAGCATGAATTGTCTTGTTGATGGAAGAGGCTAGAGGAGAATGGCAAATTGGTTTAAGGTGACAGTAAATAACTACTCATTACAACCGTGTAGATCTGAAAAGCATTCCAATTGAAGTGGAAGTGCTACAACAGCAGAAGAACACATCTGTTTCCATCCCTGCCAGCCAATGACAGGAATTTGGGGTAACAGTGGGCACAGGTCACCTGAAACTGGACAGTTGAAAATGTTGCCTGGTCACCTTGGACCAAGCAGTTGAACTTAACCTTTGTGATCTCAGCTAACAATTTATTAAGATTAAAAAAAGGATTTACACAGATAAAAATATGACCTATGTCTTAGAAACATACTTGCAAATCAAGTCACATACTTTCATTCATTTATTCATCTTCTACCGCTTATCCGAACTACCTCGGGTCACGGGGAGCCTGTGCCTATCTCAGGCGCCATCGGGCATCAAGGCAGGATACACCCTGGACGGAGTGCCAACCCATCGCAGGGCACACACACACACTCATTCACTCACACACTACGGACAATTTTCCAGAGATGCCAGTCAACCTACCATGCATGTCTTTGGACCGGGGGAGGAAACCGGAGTACCCGGAGGAAACCCCCGAGGCACAGGGAGAACATGCAAACTCCACACATACAAGGCGGAGTCGGGATTCGAACCCCCAACCCTGGAGGTGTGAGGCGAACATGCTAATCACTAAGCCACTGTGTCCCCAGTCACATACTTGCAAATCAAAATAAAATCTCCAATCTGTCGTGCAGACCAAGTCAAGTCACAAATATGTTTCAAAGTCCTCGAGCCAAGTCAGTGACTATTGTAGACATCCGTACTGTATTATCACTCCAGATTATCTTTCTTCCACATTTATTTACTGTCACTACTGTGGAGATAGACGTAGAAAATCTAGACACTGCCTTGGGCTAGGATTCACACATCAGCAGCATCTGCCTCGTTGTGGATGCGATATTCCTGATTGAACGGTGTTCATTTCAGAATGCACACAAAGATTATTTTGTGAAAAGGCCAGCATGCTTATTACTGACACATCAAAGCCTGAGGAAAACAACGAATAACATGAGAAAAGCTTGGATAATATCTGCGTTTTTATTTTAAGTAGGCCTTATGAAGGAATCGAGGTGAATTCCTAAGGATTATTCTTAATGTCAAACTCGATATAAATATTTGATATAAAGATTGAGCACAAGTGACATTAAAATTTATATGCTGAATTTATATATTTCTGTAAAGCTGCTTTGCGACAATTCTTGAAACTAAAATGAATTTAACTGAACAGTGACTAAGCTAGCTTTATGCGTGCTAAACAGTATCACAATGAGTTTATTCATCAGCTCTATACTTACAGTATGTGGGTTAATTGAAATAAAAAAAAGCCAACTATTAACAAATTAATTAAATGGTGCACTTGTGAAATGATATTAAATATGTTAAGATGTAAATATGGTAAGTACATTCATGAAGTCAACAGGTGCACTTTATTACACAGGACCTGAAAAGAGACATCTGATGTATAGAGCTTACTGAAGCAATGCTGTAGGAGGCACCAAGGTAACAATATCATCAGGTATATTGAGTTACTGATGTGTGTCATTGGAGAGACGTTTCTCTTGTCACACTAATCTTTATTTCCTAGACCTGACCTCCACGTGGTCATGACCTCATCCCTCAGCCAGTCAATCTCTTTGTGACCTTTAGTATAGCCAGTCAGATGCCTAGCGTGATCTTTTCACAGACAGCTATCCACTGATCACAAAGAGACATAGATTGAGTATTTGTATTCAAGGAATCATGCTCTTGACTTCATTATATTTAAATGACACCTTATTGTTAAGAGAAGCATGTGTAAAATCACTGAGTGATTCTGGACAGAAGGAATATCTCATGCTTCAGACTTAAATAATGTTAAATCAAGTCATGTTCAGAGAATTGAACTGAATTTATTTGAAGAACTGATGTTGCATATATCCTATAAAACACACACACACACACACACACACACACATATTTAAACACGCACTAAAACACTCACCTACTTGACACATACTCCAGAAGAAGAAGCCTTTATTATTGTCACATATACAGAAAAATTCTTTCTTTACATATCCCAACTTTCGTGGTTGGGTTCAGAGCACAGCCTTGATACAGCACACTTGGAGCAGAGAGAGTTAAGGGCCTTGCTCAAGGGCCAAACAGTGGCAGCTCTGCAGTGGTGGGGCTTGAATGCTGATCCTCCAATCAACAACCCAAAGCCTTAACCACATGAGCCACCACTTCCCTCCAGCATGGAAAGTTCATAAAAATTCATAAATATGGATTGGTTGCACATTTATCATATGTGTCACATTTCTAGTGTTTCAAAGTGTTTTATTTCTCTCATACCAACCCAGACAATTTAGAGATGCCAGACAGCCTACAATGCATGTACAGTATTTGTAGAGGTTTGTAGAAATACTTACTATTTCCTGAAAAATTGGGAGAACCTGCAAACTATATCCATACAGAAGGGAGGTGGAAATCGAACCCTCAATCCTAAAGGTGTGTGGCAAATATGCTAACCAATATTCCCCTTAAGTTACTACATACTTGAATTTCCAGATTAGAATTGTATTTACAGGACTTACAACTTAATAACTATGCATTTATCGACCAAATAATAGGTAGTTACTGTACTGTAAAATTAAGTGGTGTCTTAGATTTATTGTTTTACTACTTATACTCAGTTGAGAAATTTTATGTATTTCTCCCACCACTGCACACATCCAGCACTGTAGGTTGAGTGATTGCTCAGACACAGTGTTTCGCTGAAACTTCACTGAGAATTATTAAGGTGGATTTAAAACGAAATGTGAAATACACAATGTTATTCATAATCCTGCCCTTATTATAGCACAAAACCTTTCTCCAGTGCTTTCCAGTTCTCTGTCTGTTTATGCATGTATGTGTGTTTTACTTGTTTTCATTGTTAAATGCCTTGTAAGAAATATCCTGGCAAAAATCCCAAATCATGTCCCCTCTCAGCTCTACTATTAATCTCAGACTACTGGATATTCCTCTAATTACTGCGGTCATTTTCTAATTAAGAAGAAGCTCATTAAGTCTCTGTTGGAGGAGAGCTGAAAAGAATGATTACACACACGGTTTAGTGTTCCTTCACAACTAGTGTGAGCCACTTTAGACTGTGTGTGTGTGTGTGTATGTGTGTGTGTGTGTGTGTGTGTGTGTGTGTGTGTGTGTGTGTGTGTGTGCATCATGGAAAAGCCTGCGTGGCGGCATAGTGAGAGCTAATGACCTGACATGGAGAGGAGAAGAATGCAGGAGTACTTTCTGCTTGGTACAAATAGACGCCTTGGCACTTGTGAAAAACAGGTATAAAAATCTATAGAAAACATTATAGATCCACAGCAGATGGATTTAAATCTAACCTTCAGAGCTCGCCTCCTGCAGTTTCTCCTCAACACTAATTTGATTCAAGAAATCAAGGTATTCAGTAGTAATAGTCCAATCAGCCAAGATGCATTAAAACTGTAATAGGTTAAAGGGAAAATTTTCCTAGACTGACTTGAATATTAAGCTTTATAATTTATGTGTGACTTTCAGTGGTATCATTTTCAGTGGTATCGTTTTGTAATGATTCTTGGGTTTTTAAATTGGAACTTATTTTATTGATATGTTGATCTATTTTCACTTTTATTAATGGTTTCCTACATGACCCACAATGCAGTTGGACTACTGACTGTTAGAGCCCACACATGGGACTTTGCCCTTAAAACCCAATACAGCAGAGCTTCAGTGCTTTAATCTGTATTGGAGATGGCAATGCAGATTATGTAATTTAATTAATTAAAATAGGAACTGTAAGATTTTGTGGCACAAAAGAAAACATGCACACAGCAACAATGCTTGACAACAAAACACACAGGGGCCAGAACTTAAATAAAGGTGCTAATGAGGATTAACATGAGAAACAATTGTGAGAGATTCAGTTCAATATAATCAAATTCATTTTAATTCCTATAGCGCCTTTAACAATAAACATTGTCTCAAAGCAGCTTTACAGAACATAAGAAATATAATAAAAAAAAAGTTTTAGATTATACAAAGATTAATATAATGCAAATGTTTAAGATTAATATTAGACTTACATTTACATGTGTTTGTATTTATCCACAATGAACAAGCCTGAGGTTACTGAGGTGACTGTGACAAGGAAAAACAGAGGATAAGTGAGAGGGCCGGAGCCGTCGAACCCTTGACGCAACACTGCTAAGAGGGAGCAAGCTCCCCGGAGGTGGTATGATGACGGAGTCTGAAGAGGCCGTCGTATCAAACCGAAGAACCCGAGCGTGCAAGGTCGGGATGTCCAGGTTATAGAATCTGACAAAAGTGGACGGCGAGGACCAACTGGCCGCCTCACAGATGTCCTTGATAGAGACACCACCAGACCAGGCCCATGAAGAGGCCATCCCTCTAGTGGAGTGGGCTCTTACTCCTATGGGGCACTCAAGACCCATGGAAGAGTAACATAGAGCAATAGCGTCGACTATCCATCGCGAGATACGTTGCTTTGAGACCGAAGACCCCTTGGTGCGGCCACCAAAGCAGACAAAAAGCTGGTCAGATTGCCTGAACGGCTGTGACCGCTCAGTGTATACCCTCAAAGCCCTCACTGGGCAGAGTAAATTCAGCTCTTGCTCACCTGACAACAGAGGCAGAGCCGAGAGAGAAACTACCTGCGCTCTAAATGGCGTTGAGAGAACTTTAGGTACGTAGCCATGCCTGGGTTTTAAAATGACCTTTGAGTCATTGGGCCCAAACTCAAGGCATGCAGGGCTCACCGAGAGGGCCTGCAAATCGCCAACACGCTTGACTGATGCTAGAGCAAGTAGCAGAGCGGTTTTGAGCGTTAGGGGCCGAAGGCCAGCTGACCGCAGCGGTTCAAAGGGAGGCCCTTTGAGCGCTTCAAGGACCGTGTGAAGGTCCCAAGTGGGAGCGGTGAGAGGACGTGGGGGCTTCAACCGCCTAGCACCTCTCAGGAAACGCACAACAAGGCCGTTTCGACCCACTGATTGGCCAGCAATAGGAGCATGAAATGCTGCGATGGCTGCTACATACACCTTGAGCGTGGAAGGGGTGAGACCCTTGTCCAGACGCTCTTGGAGAAATGACAGTATCGGAGATACGTCACACTCAACAGGGTCTTCGTTCCGTGCGGAGCACCAGTCAACGAAGACTGACCATTTCTGGGCGTAGAGGCGTCTCGTAGACGGGGCCCTCGCCTGAGCAATGGCATGTAGCACGTCCTTGGGGAGGCTCAGAGGCTCCCATCGAGGGACCATACGTGCAGAGCCCAGAGTTCTGGCTGCGGGTGCCAGATTGTCCTGTTCGCCTGAGAGAGGAGGTCCCGCCTCAGGGGGATCGGCCATGGGGCTTTCATGGAAAGCCTGAATAGCTCCGAGGACCAAACTTGGCTCCTCCAGAGTGGGGCCACCAGGAGGACTCTGTGCCTGTCTTCCCTGACTCGTCTGATGACCTGAGGGACCAGAGCGATCGGGGGAAAAGCGTAAAGAAGGAGGCTGGGCCAGTCGTGGGCCAGCGCATCTGTGTCCTTTGAAAAATAAGTTGGGCAATGAGAGTTGCTTTCTGAGGCGAAGAGGTCGACCTCTGCCTTCCCGAAAATCTCCCAGATTTTGAGAACCGTCTGGGGATGGAGCATCCAATCGTCCGAGGGGACGTTGCTCCGCGAAAGCATGTCTGCTCCCAGATTCGACTTGCCAGGTATGTGTGTCGCCTTGAGCGATTGCAACCTGGGTAATGCCCATTCCAAGAGGCGCTTTGCCAGCATGTAGAGGCGGCTGGACGAAATGCCACCTTGGTGATTTATGTAGGACACCACTGTCATGCTGTCCGACTGGACTAAGACATGGCGCCCTTCCAGGATCGCCTGAAACGATCGAAGGGCTCGTTCTACCGCCAGCATCTCGAGGCAGTTGATATGGAGATGGCTGTCCTCGTGCGACCACGAGCCGAAGGCTGGTCTGCCCTCGCACAGAGCGCCCCAACCCAGGTTGGACGCATCTGTTGAGACCACCGTCCTTCTGGAAACCGCCTGTAGGGGTACTCCACGGCTGAACCAAACAGGGTTCATCCAAGGTTCCAGGGCTGCTAGACAGGCCTGGTTGACTCTGACGCGAAAGCGGCCGTGCCGCCAAGCGTGAGGTGGGACCCGGAGTTTCAGCCAGTATTGCAGGGGCCGCATTCGTAGGAGGCCAAGCTGTAAAACTGGGGAGGCGGAAGCCATCAGCCCTAGCATCCTCTGAAAGAACTTCAGAGGGAAACAGGCCTTGTTCCTGACAGAGGCCGCGAGCTGCTGAAGTACCAGAGCGCGTTCTGGTGATATGACCGCCCTCATGCGGACTGAGTCGAAAACCACTCCCAGGAACATAATACGTTGGCTGGGGAGCAGTGAGCTCTTGGCAAAATTGACCCTGAGTCCTAGGCACTCTAAGTGGCTCAGGAGCACAGATCTGTGGTGGTCTAGCTCGGTTCGCGACTGGGCTAGAATGAGCCAGTCGTTGAGATAGTTCAGAATGCAGATTCCCATCTGTCTCAGAGGGGAAAGTGCCGCGTTCATGCACTTCGTGAAAGTGCGTGGAGCTAGAGACAGCCCAAAGGGAAGGACTGCATATTGGTAAGCCACACCCTCGAACGCGAATCCCTTAGACGGAAGAGGAAGAAACCTTGAGAGGAATCAGACTCAAAAGAAAACCCATCCTCATTTGGGTGACACTGGAAAGTGTGATTATAAACTGTTATAAACACAAGAATATTATGAATAATGTCCTTTCTACAGTCATATACAGTCTAACAATTGTAGACTGTATTGATTAAGAGGTTGTTGTCCTCAAAGTCTGCATGTACTTGGCATCTTCTCTTTGAAAGAAATCATAGTTATGTGACTTGCTGAGGCTGATGATTAATGTAATTCTCCACAGATTTTGTTATAACAATGACCTCTATCTCTCACCTCTACACACGCACACACTCCTCAAACAGTAAAGATTTCAAAGCTTCAGCTTTCAATATGTTAATCACTCGATAAATGGGTTTGTACAAATAATAGAAACACAAGTGATGGAGAAAGAAATCAAAAATCCAAAACATAAGCTTATTGGTCAAGCAGTGTGTCAAGGTTTGTGCCTTTACTGTATGGCTGCATATGGAACAGAGTCACTAATCTTTATTATGTTGGCTTTGTAGAAGCCAACATTCTGTTTTCCTATTTAAGCTTAGACAAAAATTTATAAAGAGTAACTCCTCCTAGGGCTTTCGAGCCACATACACCAAATTTGGATATGTTGTAGACGCTGCTCTGAAGTTTGTTGCTGTTACTTTTCTAAGTGATCCGAGTACCGGTACTTCTGGTACTGGGTCTCAAATTGGCCTTTTCCCCCATAGACTCCCATTATAAAATTTGGAGGTTTATAACTTGGCAAGCTTTGGAACTATCTACATCAAACTCGGCCAGCTACTTTAAAGTGATACTCTGAACAAAGTTTTAAATTGGTGTACCGACTGGCCTTTCAGTTGTCCCGTGGCCCACGTTTTACAACATGGACATGTGACATATCAAAACACTCAGAACAATGAGGGGAACTTCCTCACGGGTATTCTGATGACACCACATGCTTGTCTCCACTTGCCTCCAAATGTTTTGGCACCCTAGCGCTCCACTAGATTTCACAAGTTTTATGTCCACTTGCCTCCAAAAGTAACACTGACCCTTATGTCCACTTGCCTCCAAAAAGCACCGGCCTTTGTGAATACTTGCCTCGTCAAAGCCAACATCAGAGTTTGTTGCAACGAACTTTACAAATCTAGTTGATAATAACATTCATGATTATAGCAGAATATTGAATTCAGAAATTTACAGAAACATTCTATCTGCCAGTTTACAGAGAAATGCCTCCAGTCTAATTGGGTAACTTCATGATACAACAAGACAATGATCCAAACCACACTCCACCATAGACTACTTCTTCTTTTTCTTCTTCTTCTTCCTGTTCTTCTTCTTCTTCTTCTTCTTCTTCTTCTTCTTAGTAGTAGTAGTAGTAGTAGTAGTAAAGTCAACCATAATAATGAATATTGTTTAATTAAATTATTTGTTAATTATTTAATTAATTAACAAATTAGTTAAGTTTTCTGACCATGGAAAATAATAAAAAATTTTTTGCATATATTTTATGGAAAACTGCTTGAATTGGCATAATTGCAAGTGCAGAATTCTTTGTTTATGACTAGCAGTGAAGACACATGTAAATAAACTGTCTAAAAGGACAAACCAACAGTTTGGTGGTCAATGATAAAGCATTGGATATGCATATATTAAGAGTTATTAACATTAATAATATCTGATACTATACTTTACCTTACCTGAAATTTGGCTGGTCTACAAACAAAGGTGCCATGTTCTCAGTTGTTAAACACAGCTACATGTAAATATCAGGAAATGAAAGCTGAAATTCTGATCTTTCATGGCATGTTTGTCTTTTGATCTCAAACAAGAATGTCATCGATGTGTTGCAAAAAAAAAAAAATAATAATCGGTCTTGCCATTCCAATATGTTTTAGAGCCGGCTTCTAAATATTTGCAAAGAAACAAATTAAATGTGTTTCAGTGTGAAGTTTTCCATTATGATTTTTCAGCAGGATTTATGGCAGAAAAGCAAAAAGGTGTTGGAAAAGCTTTGAAATTTCATAACAACATGAGAATGAGTAATAAAAAAGGAACAGAAGCATTGTTTGGATTATCAAGTGACAACTATGTGTCAGAGCAGTACAGTTGTTCTTTGTTCTTTCATCAGACAGGCATGAATGAGCATGAAAAGCCGAGCGACTTCATCAAAATGTTGCTGGATCTCGTATTCAAAGCATTCAACCTGTATCATGTACTGTTAACTTCCTTGTCTACCTAGAGCCAAACTAGCTGTAGTTTATATTCCTGTTCCTGGCTTTCTGTGATATTTTATCTCTCTCTGTGTGTGTGTGAGTGTGTGTGTGTGTGTGTGTGTGTGTGTGTGTGTGTGCGTGCGTGCGTGCGTGTGTGTGTGTGTATGCGCATGTGAAAAGAAGGATGAGATGGATGTAATCCAGGGGAGAATACTGAAAAGGTCAAACAGCTCTGTGGGATGATGTTGCCGCTGACTTTATTAGTAAACGCCATGTCTGAACTTCATCAGTTCTTTCTCTTTCTCTCTCTATCATTCACCCTTGGGGACAAAGACAGAAGCGGTAACGTAGAAATAGAGCTATAGGACTAGCCTACATTCATATGTGGAGAGAATCTCAATATTCCTCCATTATTTGATGTTAAAATACTTCTTCTATATGTTGATTAGGCTCTTTTAAAGGTTTGCATTTCTCAAATAAAAATTCTTACTCTGGGACTGGTTTGCTTTTATACAATAACCTGATCGTTCATTTACTGACCATTTTATTAGACGCAATCTGCATTTTATATATATATATATATATATATATATATATATATATATATATATATATATATATATATATATATATATTATTGCATAGGTCTAAAGTCTGAGACACAATGAAAATCTAGATTTTTTAATAATAATAATAATAATAATAATAATAATAATAATAATAATAATAATAATAATAAACAGAAAGTTTTAGAATTGTGAAATATTTAAAGCAAAGACAGTAAATGTTTAGTATCTTGAGTATTTATATCAAGATCCTGCAATAGGTCATGTAAGTAAATGTAAGCAAATTTATATTAATAATATTGCTTTCTACAAAAGGTCATATTCTCTGTTTGTCTAAACTATTCTATTGAAGAATGTATTCAGATGAAGTGTTTGGATTTATTCTCCTTATGGATGAGGTTTTGCACAGCTTATGAAGTCCCAGGCAGCTTGAGTGCACAGCATCAGTAAAGATACGATCAAAAAATACTAAAAGTATGAAAGTAAAGGTCATCTGCCTGGAATCACACACTGAAATTAGTGGCTCTTTCACCAAGGAACTAATAAACACAGGTAAACATATAAGCCAAAGCAAACTAACAGCAGATTTATCTTTCAAATGTTAGCTAGCTTGGTAATAACTTAAATGGTACAAACAAATTGAATGGTAATAGCCAGGTGTTGCAGTACAAACTGCCTCATTCAAAGTGTATACAGTATAGCAACAGATAGATCACAGTGTCAGAGAAAGTATTAGTTCTTACTGTTGCGAGTTTTAATAGGAATTTACAGCAAGCACCTCCTCAGTGTAACAACCAGGTGCTTAGACTGAATTCAAGCAAATTATTAATCTCTGGCGATACACTCAAACTTTCCTTTATCGGTTAGCGTCAGTGTCAGTGATGTTCAGAGAATGGTCAGTGTATAATTTGTTCAGTGGTTCTGTTCCAGTCCAGCTCTGTTAATAAGTGAGACAGAAATGGCTTGATTAAATAACCGGTGAGTGTAATCTAATACCAGTTAGGTGATTCCGATGATTCATGTATACTGTTAAGAACTGGCACTTCATTTCCATTAACTAACAACTTAAGTAATTATTGTTCGGTTCATAATGAACTACCGAGCCATTACTCTATTATTACTCACTAAGTAATTACCCCATATTCAATAGTAGCAACTTAGGTATTCTTGTTGTGCTACTCATTTATTCTTGCTTAATCCCTAGGAGTTATTAAAACATATTGTACTGTGTTACCCCTTTTTCAAAACATGTAGTTAATAATGCTTGTGCAAGTTAGTTTTTATATCTTGTGAGTGATATGCAGTGTTTTCTGCTCTATAGCATTAGCAGACTACTTATCAGCAATAATAATTATTATTTATAAATAATAATAATAATTATTATTATTATTATTGTTATTATTCTTATTATTATTATTAATAATAATAATATATAATGATGGTTACTAATGATTTAATTTAATAATAATAAGTATTATCTAATTAAATGTTCATTATTCCAATAATAATAATAATAATAATAATAATAATAATAATAATAATAATAATAATAATAATAATTCAAATAAATAATTTGTTGATTGTTTAATTAATTAACAAATTAGTTATGTTGTTTGACCCCGGATACACAACAGAAAATAATTAAAAAAAAATTATTTCTATTTATTTAATACACATGTTTTTTGTGATTGTTGCAAAAAAATTACTTGAATTAGTGTTACATGAATTGGTGGAAAATTACTTGAATTTGTATTACTTGAATTGGTTGAAAATTGCTTGAATTGGTGTAATTGTGAGTGCAAGATTCTTAGTTTAAATGTCTAGCAGTGAATGGAATGTAATAACATGTAATAGCTGTCTATGATAGCTGTACTCATAGTCAATGCATGTGAATTGAAGTGGGCATTGGCTGAATGTGCATTGCGATGCTGCCACATGATGCATCTTGTCCAAAATCTGAATAATATCTGTGAATAATATGAAGTTTGCTTGAGTTTGTGTTCATTTCTGTGCCCGTAACATCGCGAAATGCTGGAAGTACTGATATTTGGCAACATATATGAGATCAACCTATTATATTGAAAAGAATATTTTTTTAATAATCAGAAAATCACATTGCAAGGTTATAACATCAAGATCACTTTCATGTTCCTAAGTCTGTCAGGTTACAAAATTATATGGCCTTGGTTCATCAAAATCTGATGCTTCAGAGACAGGTGTTTGTCAGGTCTAGTGAAGAGCAGGAGCGATTAAAGGCCTTGGCTGGCATTAAGCTGGTGATGGGGTCAGAAGGAGTTTTAACTTTTTGCTCTTAAGAAATGTTCTATCTTTCTACCCTGGAAGGTACAAAGAGACTTGACACCTAGTCATACTGCGCTGAAAGCTCCAGAGCAAGAGATAAAATTAAATCCATCTCTCTTGTCTCTTTTCTTTTTCACCTTCTTCAGAACCCCTCCCACCCTCATGCCATTTTTGTCCTTCTCATCACCAACCCTCAATTACCTCCCACTTTCATATAGCACTTGTGGAATTATCTGAGCTCTCTGAATGATGTGATTACGCTAGAAGGAAGGGAGATAGTGAAAAGCACAGAATGAAACAAAACGAGCTCAGCAGATCAATAGCTATGTGAGCTCCATGCTTGACTGATACCTGCGCTTTAATTGAGCTGTTAGTTAAGCCCGCATATCTTTAAAAGTGTGCAAGCCAACGCCATTTGTTTGATTCTTTTTACCGTACAAATAATGTGGAAATATATAAGAACATGAAATTAGCTATAAAGGATACATAGCAAGCTGCGATGTTGTCTGTGTTCTGACTCCCTTCTATCATAGCCGGTGTTAACTTTTTCAGCTACAGTAGCTCTTATGTTTAATCGGTAACGTAACGTGTAAACATTGGCTAGCGTTCATTTCTCATGTGCATTAGAGAGCTTTGGGTGCTCATGACCCTGATGCCAGTTCATCGGTTGTCCTTCCTTGGACCACTTTTGGTAGGTACTAACCATTTCATACCAAGATCATCTGCTGTTTTGTTGATTGTCTTACCCTGTCGTCTAGCCATCATAACTTGCCTCTTGTGAAAGTCACTCAGATCCTTCCGATTTCCCATTTATCCTGCTTCGGACACATCAAGTTTGAGAACTGACTGATCACTTGCTGCCTTATATATTCCACCCATTCCGAAGTACAGTACCACCGTAACAAGATAATTAATGATCTTTAAGTCACCTCTCAGTGGTTTTAATGTGGCTGATCAGTGTATATTAGCTATTAATATTAAGCTTAATATTAATATTAATTAAGCTGCTACCATCTCCTTAAACTGCTTTCTTACGGAATTTTAGAGTGCTATAACAAAGGGAATAGGAAAAAAGAATGGTTTAGAGCTAAATGTGTCAGTACAGATTGGAAATATAAATGACAGATTAAATAATGAAGGATTCTCCAGGGCCACACATTGTCCAGTCTTGTATTCAGTCCAGATAATGACAACCAAACTAAAAAACAAGACGTGTGAATTTATTTATTTATATTTTTTGCTGCTGCTGCTTTCACTGCATGCACTGCAGTACTACCTCAGTGAGGTTCTCTCCAATGATTGCTTGTATAATGTCTTTGGAAATGGAAATGTGACTTGAGTCCAATTAGATTTTTTGCAGCATAGACTGCAGAAAAGATTTTCAACTCAAACCAAATATTGGATTGTGCATATTCAGGGTTGTGTATTCAGAATATAAGCATAAATATGGACTGTTTAGACAGCTGGACAAGATTTATGCACATGGGGTGGAGTTTGCCTAAAATAAAACAGGCATATCTCAAGTCCATTTATCAAATTTCTTTACTGCTAATCTTACACAGGGTCACAGGATGTCTAGAGTCTAGAATCCCAGGAAGATCTGAGAACATGCACAATCCACACAAACAGGGTGGAGGTAGATCTTGAATTCTTAACCCTAGAAGTGTGCGGCAAAGATGCAAATCTCTGTGCCACTGTTCTGCCCCAGTGTCTCAATCAATTTTTTTTTTTATTCGAAATTTTTTCTTGCGTTTATGTTTTATTGTGTTAAATTTGACTGCAAATAGAGGAATGTGAATTGCATTTTTATTCAAATTTCTCAGCTTAAAGTCAAGTGTCAAGTGGCATTTATGTCTTTTTTTTAATTCCTTTTTTTTATCTATATCCTATTTTATTATTTGTCTGTTTAGCTGTTTAGCTAGTTAGTTTAACATTCTGCACTTCCCTTTGTATTTGTGAAAAACTTACTCGAATGTTGCTATGTTTTATTGTGTTAAATTTGACTGCAAATAGAGGAATGGGAATCGCATTTTTATTCAAATTTCTCAGCTTAAAGTCAAATGTTCATGTTTAAAAGCAGTGTTTTGGTATTTAAGTGTTAGAATTGGCCGATGAGAATTTGGAAAGTTCTAGCTAGATCTAGCTAGCCTCGATGAAAAGGAAGAAGAGGAACTTCAATGGACGCTGGTGTATCTGGGAGAATGCTTTCAGGGCATTGATAGGAGGTGGGATCAAGAAATCGAACAATGATGTGAATGTAACTTCTGTAACTTCTTGAAGCAGGTTTAACTGGCTGATATGTTCGCTAACTCAGATCAATCTAACAATCAATGTTGATCCCATTCCACATTCAGCATGATGGGGATGTGGTAGCTCAGTGGTTAAGGCGTTCGACTACTGATTGGAAGGTCATTGGTTCGAATCCCAGGTCCACCAAGTTGCCACTGCAGGGCCCCTGAGCAAGGCCCTTAACCCTCAATTGCTCAGGTGTATAAACTGAAAATGTAAGTCACTCTGGATAAGAGTGTCTGCTAAATGCTGTAAATGTAAATGTAAAAATGTCATGTCGAGACATGAACTGCAGTACTTTTTTTTACTTTGCAGTAATTCTAGTAAGAATGTATATTGTAAAAATTGAAATTCTACATCCAATAAAGACTGCTGACATTCAATACTTCTTCAAGCATCTCAGTTACACATTAGGAGTCCCTCTCTCTCTCTCTCTCTCTCTCTCTCTCTCTCTCTTTTTGTTCACAGCCATTTTGTAGCCTTGATGAGAGGACAATAAATGCCAGGTCATGAGGTCTCATACTTCAGGGCCAGTCCTGATCCTACAGGAACATGTGCAAACAACACCCTCTGCTTTGACAGGGACCAAGCGAAGCAGGAAACATCCCAGGCAGACTATAGGGATACATAGTAAAGTATATATTTGGCCTTACAGAAACCCTGTGCCCTGAGGAAGTGTTCATTTGGGATGAGTTTATGTATTAGATTAAATCCCAGCTACACATTTTCACCCAGTTTTGGTAGGTAGAAACATGAGCACTGTATCTTTACAGTACTTTTTTAAAAAGTTTAAAAAACAATACATTCACATTCACACTCAGAAGAGACAATTATTCTGTGTTGCTTATAGTCTGTGTGCTACTTTTCTTGCTTGGGGACATTCACAGTCTATTACTTGTTTTTGTTTTAATAACTTCTACAGTTGACTAGTTAAACAAAAAAAGGAAATAATTTGCTAATCAATGTGTAAATTGTTTGTTTGATTTGCATGTTACGTGAAAAGCTTTCTACTAGCTTCATTGGCAAATTAGAAAAGCAACTTAATGTACATTCACCACAGGGACTAATGATCTCTTTTTAAGCTTAATGTTTCTTTCTAATATCTCTGTACACTTTTCAATGACAGATTGTACTGTATATAACAAGATAACTGCAGAAACGAGGTTTTCTTCCATTTTTGCAGGTCAAACACTAAACCTGGGAACCAAAAGAGTGAGTGAAACATCTGAAGAACTGAAGAAACATCAGGCCACATGTGTCATTGTGTGGTGCCATTGTGTGTTCTGAAGAGTCACTTGGTCCTGAGGATTGGTATGATCTTGCTTTGTTTTTGGAGAATTTGTGGCTCTGTATCATGTGCGTACATAGAAGATGAATGGTTGATAACTGCTTTTCAGCTTGCTAGATATGAAAGAGCCATTTAAACCAGAAAAATAGAATATGATGGAGAAACATTTGTATGTTGGTAGGTAAGTTTATGTAATAGCTCACGTCTCAGCTTAAACATAATGGAGGGTGTCTGGTGTTACCTGCAGAAACACTGTAACACTATACACCACTGTGACAGCTAAAACATTCCAGAAGAACTATGACCGGTTCTCCAAGATTCTTGCCAGTCAAACTTACTAGGTATTTTCATTATAAAACTGCACCAGAGAGAAATGACACTGTGAATGCAAAAAAGTGTTCAGATTAAATATTCTCTGTTGGCCTCTGTTTAGGTCAATTCCAAACCAACCTTGGCATAACATCTTTATATGCTTGGGGTCATTGTCATACTGGAACAGGTTAAAGAAATCTTAATGCTAAAGCATCCAAAGACATTCTTAACAATCTTAGTGTGAAATGTTTGGGGAAGACCTACAATTGGCTGTGATGGTCAGGTTTTCACATGCTATGGCAATTTCTTTACATTACACAACCTTTTGCACCATATTTCCAAAGGTATAACCTGGGCATTTTTGATCTAGTTTGACACGTATGTCATTTTTTTTTTTGCATTCTGGACAAAATGTCAGTGACAATGTTTTAACTTGAGCTCTATAAGGAACAAGCCTACACATCCAGCTCTGGTTTTTGATGCATAGCCGAAGGGTAACCTTCACAGAGACACATTCAAATCACACACTCCAACTCAGTGACCTTTATTTAAAACCTTAATCTATAACAGAGTCAGACTGCATTAGCATATCAAAGTTGCAATGCTACTCATGGTAACCAGAAGAAAGCTCATTTTCACTGTCTGGGTAGCTCATATTACGTTTTTAAGTACATTTGACAGATGGTCAATATGCAACGTATTAACAATACAGTTAATGTGAAATGAAGTAGGTTGTTCCTTGAGAAATAAATCTTTTTGTGCTGGCATTTGTGCAATGGCACTGACTTCCGTTATCCTATCTTAATAATAAACAACTTAATTGTTACGTGTGAAGTTGTTGTATCATACAAATGAACTGTTTCATTACCAGATTCTTTGACTCAACTGTTCTTTGTTAATAATGGAATATTTTAGAACATATTTTCAATGCAGAAATGCCTTTGATGATGTAATGTGTGTAAGCATAACAAATAACTGTTAGAAGGTGCCGCTGCAACAAATTCATCATATAGAGAGTTATGAAAGGATTCAGGATTGAGAGAGGCAGTTAGTATATGCTCATTTATCTGCCAGCAGTGGCAGATTCATTCATCATCACACATTCATATGCCTCATCAATTGGTTTAATTGATCATGTGCTGAACCCGGAATTAATCAAAGAGACTAATGTTCATTTCTTCCTTTTCATATATATTGAATGAACCTCATTTTTTTTTGATACTTGAGAAGGTTACACACTTTTTCAGCTGGAAAAGGTCCTTCTATTGATAAGCCAATAAACATTATTATGAATATATCCAATTTGCGATCCAAATCTCTTCATTCTGTCAAAGCGAAAACATTGTATTGTCTTTCATTTAAACGAACAATAGTCTATGATTTAATTATCAAAAATAATGTTTTAAGTCATGGCCATCTGCAAAACTGCAAAAGCACTTCAGTTTGGATTGGAATAGTCTGATCACTCCCCAAACATGAGCTTTGCTTTCATGAACGTGAATGGTCCCATCTCTGTAGCTCACTGCTCTTACAAGAAAAGTACATCAGTAGCCTTATAAGATGATAAAGTGGGTAAGATGTTATGCATGCATGCATTAAGTTGCTTGTTGTATACTCAGAGCTCCACAGTACCTTACGGTAATAATACTTATACTAGTTTAACTTGGAAACTACAACTGAAATGTATCCATAATATATTTAATCTTGAAAAACAATAACCAAACTTACCTACTGCTCATATTCATATACACCTTGTTTTAATTCTGAAAGAAAAAAAAAACCTGTCCAGCTCAGAGTCCTGGTTTTATAGACAAACACTACAAGCATGAGTCACTTGTGTTTTGGAGTGTGGGATAAATTATTCAGATTTCTTTTTTTTTTTTTTTGGTGGAAAAGAGGCTGTTTGCATTTCAAAAGCAGTGCATCAATGTGAGAGTCTTTGAAGCGTAGAAGGAAATGCCTGCACGTTGCTGCTCCAGACATCACGCAAGCACAAAGATGATCCATTAGGAAATAATAGTTCATATAATGATAATCAAAAAATATTAGAAACTTGAGTTAACTTCCTACTAAATCAGAATATCTTGCTCAGTACTTACTCTTACACAGTGTATCAGATGTCTTTTTCTTTTGGTAGAGTTTTTTCTTTTTCTTTCTGAAAGTCAATCTAAAGCATGTTCCCTTAAACAACCGACTAAATGAAATGTTTGCATTCCTAACAAGCTGTTTCACCACGTTCGCCTTGCTGGGTTTTTATTCATTGAAGCTGCCATGGCAACAAGTGGCATTTATGTCTTTTTTTTTAATTCCTTTTTTTTAAATCTATATCCTATATTATTATTGGTCTGTTTAGCTGATTGTGTACACTAGTTTCTTTACTAGTTAGTTTAACATTCTGCACTTCCCTTTGTATTTGTGAAAAACTTTGCACATACACATTTCCATCATGCTTTCAACCACTTTACGTTACCTGATGCTCAAACTCATGCAAGCGACAGTGACAGACAAAAGTTCACTTTCATGTACATGAGCGACACAGAGGAGCAATTTTAGTGACAGCGACAAAGACAAAGCCTCAAAAAATGTTTCAGTTCTGTGCAAATTAGGTAAGACATGATACATGATTCCTGTGTTGGATTGTAGGCAAACAATTTTACAAGTACTTTACCCAATTAAAAATGATCAGAGATTGAGCATGATATAAGAGAAACATGATACAGAGAACAAGCAAGAAAATGACACACCTACAGTATATCTATGAGTGTTTTTAGGCCACGTGAGCAGGTGTGAGATCAGTCATAGTCACCTGTGGTGTTCTCAGAGTGCTGTAACACTGGAGTAAAATAGCAGAGGGACTATCATTTGGACAGACTCACAGGGACATGATGGCTGAATTCACAGCGTCTGGCCTTAACGCCCTCCTGCACTGAGCAGCCACTTTATCAAAGCCGCTCACAGCGTCTAATGACTGCATCTCATTCAGAATGAAGAATATCCCCTTCTGACCTTCTCTCATCTTAGCAGTTTTTTTTGTCTGTGGTTTTGATACACAATGCAAAAGAGCCATAGTAACAAATGACACTAGAAGACTATGACAACTGCTATATGTGTTAAATAGGGAAAATGCACATTGTAAAGATGACAGCAGCTCGACAAAGTAGCGTCATTTCACTTGATAATGAATATAAAAGGATCCTGATGGATTGATGTTAAGGTTTGTAGTAAAGTTTGTCTAGTAAACTAGTAAAATTTGCCAACGCCTGAGTAAAAAACACTTGTTTAGGGGGGCACGGTGGCTTAGTGGTTAGCACGTTCGCCTCACACCTCCAGGGTCGGGGTTCGATTCCCGCCTCCACCTTGTGTGTGTGGAGTTTGCATGTTCTCCCCGTGCCTCGGGGGTTTCCTCCGGGTACTCCGGTTTCCTCCCCGGTCCAAAGACATTCATGGTAGGTTGATTGGCATCTCCGTAGTGTGTGATTGCGTGAGTGAATGAGAGTGTGTGTGTGCCCTGCGATGGGTTGGCACTCCGTCCAGGGTGTATCCTGCCTTGATGCCCGATGACGCCTGAGATAGGCACAGGCTCCCCGTGACCCGAGGTAGTTCTGATAAGCGGTAGAAGATGAATGAATGACTTGCGGTTTAAAAGTAAATAAATTCATTCATTCAAAAATAAAAAAAGGCTTGCAATTAATCTGAATTCATAGGTCACAGATGTCCAAATTGTATTCATACTGCACACACATACTGATCAGTATGCACTGTACTGAAGGTCCTGAATCACATGCAGTAGGTACTGTAACACTGTGATTTCAGATGCTGTGCTTCATACCATACACATGTTGTGAACGTACTAAACCTTATGCTTCTGTGACCAAGTCTGATTTTGATTCAGTTTGTTGTCTGGTTGTGTTTTCTGATCATTTGACCAATGCCTGTTCTTTGACATTGACTCTGCTAGAAATTTGAATTTGTCTGCCAGTATCTCAATAAATAACTCTGCATCCGTCTTCTGCCCACTCCCTCTGATGCAGAATTCACTCATGTGTACCAGGTATACTGACTGCAATATCGGTACACATCTCTGTTGTGTATCCGGATAATCTGCTGCTGTTAGAATAAACAATGCAGTTTGAGTTTAAATGATTTTGGCAAGTCAAGATTATTCAAATCATCATTTCTGCGGATGTAAATTTTATTTTGAGAGATTATGTGTTTAATGTTTAATAATTAATGGGAAAAGACATAAAGCTACCAAACACCTAGTGAAATTCACGCCCCCTCTCAGTTTAAGTCTAGAGCAGGAGCGTCTAATCTTATCCGCAAAGGGTTGGTGTGGGTGCAGGTTTTCATTCCAATCAACCAGAAACCACCCCTGTCAACAGACTCAGACTTCTGTTTGAATACCTGCACAAACACCAGCCATTTCTAAATGAGGCAAAACGCCCCTGGTCTAAAGCTTTTTTTTTTATTAGTTACTGAAATGGCTTTGCATAACTGTCCTTAAGAGGGTCCTTGAATAATGTGAAAGGATGTAAAGAAGCTAACAAACAAAAGGAAGGAAAAGTCACTTTGCTTTAGTCTGCTCTGAGCTTTTCTTCATTATTAAACCTGTTTGATAAAACATTTAGTTGTCTGATTACAATACACTTGGTATGAGCTGTTGCTAGTATTGTGTGTAGACTTTTTCATTTTGCCTGCATCGTAGCTGCTCTTTCATGCTGATATTTACATTCAAGATGTTTTTTCAGGTTTCTAACTGGGGAAAAATCAAATGATGTAGCTTCTCCTTTTGCCGTTTTGCAGTCTGTTTCTCTTTGAGCAATAATCAGGAAATATGTCCAGATTGCTGTCATTTCCTGCCGTCTGTTTATTATAGTGGCAGCAAACAGCTAGCCTTATGTCACACAGTAGCACCTGCTATAGATGCTGGTATTGAGGCTACAAGTACAAGTAAATGTGCTCGGTATCCGGGTCGATACACAAGTCTTCTGAAACCAGGATCAGTTTAGATGCATCTATATAGTTTATTATAACCATGGACTTCATTGAAAATGTTACCAAAAGTGTTTATCATATATACTGTATGATTCAGAAGATTTATGTCCCTTACTTTTTAACTCCACACATCTCCTAATACAGTACATTCACTAAAGAAAGATGAAATAAATAATAGAAGATATTGTGTAATTTGTTTCATGATTAGCTGCTAATTAACTGAATTTTAAGATGACTCTTTAGAGGGCTAACGGTACAAAATACTTGACTGGAGTTTTTATTTCAGGAACATCAGCTGAAAATAGAACAAATGAATGGCTCAGACTCACAGGGTCACAAAACAGCAAAGAAGTGTGAGATTCATGAAGGAAGGGGGGCAATTTTTTCTTCCTCTCTCTCTCTCTCTCTCTCTCTCTCTCTCTCTCTCTCTCTCTCTCTCTTTACTTCTTAGCAGATGGTGCTTTTTTTTCCCCCGGCTGTTTCTCAGCCACATCAGGCTTAATGAAGGCCACCCTCTGCCTCCCAACCCCCCAAATATCACCTCATATTTCATATCTTTTAAATTAGTCTTTTAGCAATTTATACAGGGAAGAAATGAAACTGGATGCTGGCTAACCTGTACCCAGACACACACACACACACACACACACACACACACACACACCCAAAGCCAGTCATCTGACTAATGTACACAACTGCTGTGAAGGTGTGTGTGTGTGAGAGTGTGAGTGGGGGGTGGGTGGGGTATTGATTTAAAAGCCCTAACTAATGTGATGCAGGACGTCGTAATGAAGGATGTAAATTGCACATTGTTCCATTTGCAGACACGCTCCTTGACGTCTTCTGCTTTCCCCTTCTGTAAAAACCTGAATAATTCATTGCTAATGGACAGATAAATAATGCCCCTCAATTTGCATTTGAGGGTAATTGATTCTCCGGGATAGAAGGAACAATAAAAGCCCTCCACCTCTCCACTTCTCTCTCCTTCTCTCCTCTCCCCTCCTCTCATCTCCTCTTCTTGCCTCCTCCCTCCAATTCTCCTTATTAACTGGCACACCTCCTGCTGCCTCTTTGATTCTCTGATATATTCTGTCTGCCGGTGGATAGTATCTCTCTCTCTGTATCTCACTCTCTCACTCTGTTGCTCATTGTCTATCTCTCTTCCTGTCTATCTCTCTATATATCTCTCCTTTCTGTCTATAGTCTCACTTCTTGTTCTCTCTCTGTCTCTCTCTAGCTCTGACTTCTTTTTTCTCTTTCTGTCACCTCCTGCAACCCTCTCTCTCTCTCTCTCTCTCTCTCTCTCTCTCTCTCTCGGGTATTTATTTGCTTTTCATTACCGGGTGGCCTCTCTATGACAGCGAGGTAATAACCTTGGCCAAATGTTGGTAAACAGTTCTGACAAATTAAAATCACCTCACTCAGGGCTGCTGGCTGCTGGGCCAATAAGAGCGGGAGGTCACGAGCCTGTTTCAGAGACAACAACCACTCGAGTCTGATCCGTAACAAAAGCAACTTCAATCAGGGTGCTGTGCAGCACACCTTAGCGCAGATATAAAGCTCTAGTGCTGGACTATTCATTATCCTACCACCACCACTACCACCCCCCACACACACACAAATTCACAAAGACTCAGGCACGCACCCTGTAATGTGAATGAAGCAACGATTTATTTGACCCGCTGTGAGTTTATTTAAGAATAAATCACCCAGCTGGCAGCCAGGCCCGATCAACAAACAGCACTAAAGTTTCATTTTAGCCATGCTACACATCCCACCCTCTCTTTCAAGCTTCTTTGCCACATTTTTAGGAGTTGGGTTTTGCATGTGATGACAGTAATAATATATAATAATATATAATAGTATAATATAGTATAATATTATATATATATTATTATATATTATAATAGTATAATATATTATAATAGTGCCACAGTCACACTACACCAGCCGTGCTCTGCTTACTGCTGAGTTTAGTTACAACTTTTATTCCATTACTACTCACTGAATCGCAGCCACTGGACTCTGAGCTATTTAAACCCAATTATTATATATAAGCCTTTATTTTAGAATAATATGTCTTTCTCTTATTATTTAAAGTTTTATAAAATATTGTATAATTTGCAGATCGGTTCATTTGTGGTTTGATGGACTGCTTTATGATTAGTGCTTTATGACCCTGCCAGAGTGAAAAAAGACACATACTGTATGGAAGCAACAATACTGTAACCTTTACTGTAAATGTACAGATCTTCTCAAGAGTATTTTACTGTATTTCTATAAAATAGTAACATGCTATATCTTTTACAGAATGTCTGTCAACATACAGAAGTTTTCTTTTTTCAGCCTACTTCATTCGTAATATAGAGTATCATAGTGTAGATACATTGGATTTTAGAATTGATTTTTTTTTCTGTACATTTCAGGTTTTAGAGACTTCTAAGTCTAGCAATTCATTTTATCTCCTGTCAATGGTTTATAATGTGATGATGGGAACAGATGTTCGTTCCTGTACTGCTGCCAAACTTGATTTGTCTGTAGAACTTTAATGCCCAAAACTCAGAAATAATTATTTATGTTAATAAGACAAGGCAGATAAAAAAAGATGTCTCAGGCTTCAGCAGTGATCCTGAGCTCTGGTACCTCAGGTTTTCACATTGGACAAGTTTGCTGTAGTCCAAATCTGAGTGTGAATGTTCCTCTTTCCCTGTGATTGTTCCTTTTTCTTTCAACAGCATTGGACTAGTTAAAACACATGCACGGGTTACTTTATTTCTTGAGCACGGATCCCAGTAAGAGTTGTGGTCACATTTACGGGAATTGAGGCACAGCTCCAGTGCAACTGAACTCAGACCACCTCCTACAGCAAATCTCAGGTTTGGTACCGCTGTGCGCTTCCTGGTCCACATAACAGCTTTCACATTACATGTCAGGGGTACAGTATGCTTCAACATTTGCTGCCAATGCACTAGGGAGTGTTCTAGCAATGTATGTTTTGTATTATATAATTATATAATATATTTTATATTTACTTATATTATTAGAAAAGGTGCAGGCTATTTGTTAGTACCTCAAGTACAAAAGGCTACAGCAGGGGCCAGAGCTTTTAATTACAGAGCCCCACAGTTAAGGAACAGCCTTCCAATTAGTGTCCGGGACTCAGACACAGAAACACTTTTTTTAGTCTAATATTTTATGAATAGCTTTTCTTAGGCAAAAGAGCAGATTTGGAGGATTCATGGGCATAGAGTGTTTGGTGAACTGGGATGTCTGGATGCTGTCGCCATACCACCCTCACATGTCACTCAGGTTTGCTGAGTGTGGAGTGGTTGGACGCTTTACGTCCCAGGAAGCCCTCACATCTGTGTCACCTTGTGGCTCTCCCTTTTATTTATGCTGTCATATCTAGTCTTGCTGGAGTCCCTGTCTGTACGTTGCACATAATGTATATTGTCCATCACCTGATTACAATCAAACTTTTTTCTTTTTTCTCCTCTCTCTCTCTCTCTCTCTCTCTCTCTCTCTCTCTCTCTCTCTCTCTCTCTCTCTCTCTCTCTCTCTCTCTCTTCCCTTCAGAGTCTGGCTCCTCTCAAGGTTTCTTCCTTATATCATCTCAGGAAGTTTTTCCTTATCAGCATTACCTCTGGTTAAGAATCCATTAGGAATAGGGATAGATGGTAGAAATAAATAGCAACTTAATTTTTAACATTAAGTAAGTTTTAACGTTAAGTAACTATAGCAATAGTAAATAATAGTAAATTTTACTATAAAAAAGTTTCTATACTTAAGTTCTGTTAACTGTTCTAATAACTTCTGTTAAGCTGCTTTGAGACATGTGATTTGTCAAAAGCTCTATACAAATAATTTGTATTGAATTATTATGTCATGTGCTGTTGTTAATGTTTCATGTTCACGTGTCTTTGCCTAGCCCTAACCTGATCCCTTCCCACCTGTTCACATCTGTTCCTGATGTGTCTCTAAGTGTTTCCCCTATTTATTTCTGCCGCATTGCATTTTTCAGCACAGAATCTTCGTCTTCAGGTTCACACTTGTCTTCGTCTGTGTTTTCTGTTTCGTGCTTCTAGTCTGTGTATTCTGGTACATAGTTTTGTGTTTCGGTTTCATTTCTAGTCTAGTTATGTTTTACCCCTTGTTTTCTGCCTTTGTTTTGGTAATGAAATCATTTGTTTGGCTATCTCTGTGTTTGGGCCTGGTTTTTACCCTGAGAGGCACCGCCCCCACTGAAAAAACCCTGATCTCTTTCAGACTGACTACCACTGTGAAAGCCCTCCTTAAAATATCTGATGCAGGAATAATGTTATAGATCACCTGCAGTGATGTTTTTTTGAAATCAGCGTTCATGTGCAGGTAGATTAGTGCTGGAGCTAAACACTGCAGGAGAGCAGATCTCATGAGTAGTGCTGGGCCCCCCTGCTCTACATAATCTTAAGCATATGAAATATTCATATGCACAAGATTAGCGACCTGCTTTTAAATGCACCACAGAGGTTCTTATAAAAAACTACCAAGCAGGAAGCAAAACTTCCCAAATACACATACAAATCAAAAATTTATAATAGGCTACACTTAAGCAGAACAGTGCACTAGTCCTCACTCGACGGGTTGCTGTGCTGGAGTGAACATACATGTATATGCAGGTTTGTATGTATGTGTGTGTGTCTTTCAGTCCATCTGATGTAGCCTTAATAAAGCTACCCTCGATTTTCGTGGTTTAATCCAGCTGAATGCATCTATTTGGTATTCACAACCACCGCTATGGAAATAAAGAGAGTAAAGCCAAGGGCAATCACTGAGTGTTCATCAGGAGGCGAGCAGTGAAGTGGAGGCTGCAGGTGGAGGGAACACTCGTGCTTCATACTGCGGCTACAGTCTCAAATTAAAAAGAAAAACCTGTCAGAAACATTAGAATGATTTTTACTGGAAATCTAACTCCCCATTTTCTCTCATTCAGTGCTTTCTCTACACTTTTCCAAGCTGTCAAACTTAGCGGAATTGTAACTTACAGCCTGCTATGGTTGACTGGAATTCATGTGTGTAATAAACCAAAATCCTGAAAATTAATCAGCAGTGTAAATGTCTTCCAAAAAAACTTCTGAGGAAAAACTCAGAACATTTCACATGAAGCAAAAAAGCGCCAAGCTCAGACAGGTAAGTGATAAAAGATGACAGGGTATGTAGTGTCAGGACAATAATCATGTGTTTGGGGTGATGTGTTTACTGTGATGATTATCCTGAAGTGCTCTGGAAAAGCCCCTGTTATTCATTTGGTATAACAGCACATTTTCTCATCAGCTTGTCATGTTACTAAGACACCATAACACAAAGCCCTCAGTCCTGAAGACATCTGCTGTACCATTAAAATAAAGTTACAACAGTTCCAATACACTAACACTGGAGACTCATTCCATGAATCTTATCTAAGCCATCTCATGCAACCAAATCTGCAATTACTTTATTTTAACATGATTATGTAGAACATTCCTGGGTTGTTGCTATAAAAAAACAATCTGTCATACTAGCAAATTAATATTAACCGGTTATTTACTTTACATACTTTTGACCAGATGATCTTCTGAGGTGACCCCAAAGAGCAGCTGATAGAACCACAACATTTACTTTGTATACTTACCGTCATAAATCTAATGGTCAGAGAAGAACTAGATCTACTGTAAGTTCCATGATGACAATAGTGAGGACTGCATCGACCATGCTTTGTTAGTTTTTCTTCATGTTTTGCATGTAATCCAACCTCGTCTTATTTTAATCACTACAATTACACACATTGACATGTACAGTATACAGTATATACATTAGGTATTTTTCCCTTTCCTAGCTGCATAGTAATTCTACTTTTGTTCTACTTTCATTAGAATTCTATTCTTAGTATAGTTTTATTCTTTATTGTGCTCCCTTTTTTTATTCTTATCGATTCAACATTTATTACATGTCTACATGTCTCACTGTGCATGGTTGTTTATGGAAGAAATAAAATATGAATTTGTATTTGAATGTAACTACAAATATGCATTTAGGATATAGCATACAGAATATTGGTTACCTGGTGGTCTAAGGATTTCCTTGTTTGTGGAACCAACAGAGTCACTGAGGAATCGGGAAGGGAATCTGGCATAAAACCTTCAAAATCAAATATGTAGAACAATTATCCACTTTGGAGATGAATAAAAAAAATCCTAAGAATATTGAAAGTTAATAGATGGACAGAATACCATAGAATAGAAATGTATATAATATTATAGTATATAAATCTATATAATAGTATGAATTATCACAAAAAAAGCTGTGTATGTTCTAAAAAAGAGGAAATAATCAAAATAATAGAAGAGCTCTAACAAAGGGTGATTTTCATCCTTCCTATACCTTCAATCACGTTTTTGTTTCTAATAAAGCATGAAATTCGATTGGTGCATGAACACTCCTGATTTTCAGAACAGAAAAGACACAAGTCCAGGGGGTCTGATTGTCATTCAGGAAGGCACCCGTCCTTGGGTAAGAAAGAATAAGGGATGCAGTCATTAATTACAAAACAGCTGAGGAGTGAGAGATGAATGTGACAAAATGACCCTGAGAAAGCACATATGTTCGTACACACTCTATGCTAGAAAACACAATTCAAAACAGCACACGCTAGCACTCAGAATGAAGATTGACAGTATAGTACACACCCATTTGCACACAACTGTATATTGTATCGACCAGGATGCGCGCACACACACACACACACACACACACACACACACACTTCACAAGAATGTAAGGTATGTGTGTTTGAGAGCTATGTCATTTTTGGTACTCCAAAATCACCGGATCACCATCAGCATATAATTGGGTAGAGAAGTATTCCACATGAAATCCTGAATTTAGTGTGTCTTTTCATAAAGCCAGATTGGAAGAGTCAGCACTCCCCAGATACCCAGTCACTACTTTCTTCAGGTTTAACCTTGGGTTTTTAACTCGCTTATTTCACGGTTTCCAATTTCATCTTCTATTCCCTGTGTAAAGAAGACCATTTCTGAGCACCTGTCTAGACATACCTGTATATTTCTATATTTCACATACTGTACAGTATATACAGTATATATGTCCACTATATTTCTGAAGATAAGGAACCTTGGTGTTAATGCAGCAGTGCTGTTCGGAATCAGACATAGTAAAGTATTACAGGGAATCAAACCCAATACACTAAAAAGAAAACAATTCACAATTGCAGAACCAATAAAATGCCATATTTTAGCAAGTTTCAGGTTTCTCTAGCAGACGCAATCACACTGTAACATGGTAGAATAAGGCATGGATGCGAGTGCATAAACTCAGCATGGTGATTATTAAGGGAAATTCAATCTAAAAGTCACAGCCCATAGCAGGTTTCAAAGCGCAGTCAGGTAACGTCTAAAAAAATGCTAATCTATATAAGAAACTGGAGTACAGATGTTTAGTTTAAAATGTAAAATTTACACATGGACCTAACAAACATGGCAAGGCATCACAAAGTGACAAAGACACAGAAAGGCTAAAATATACAAACTTGTCAAGAACTAATAGAAAATAGATTCAAACAATTGTGACAATATGGATAGTAGCCAGTAACAAGTCATAGGCGGAGATAAGAGTCAAAACATGACAGGAAATCAAACACAAACCAAAAGAAGCAGCATTATTTGCTCTGACTGCTATGACACATATACAAGTAAATTATTTAGCTTAAGGCCGCTCATTAAGAAAGGCTTTTTATAGATTTATTCTCTGGTCTAATTAGCAAAAATGATGAAAGATGAATGTTTAAATATGATATGATTACAGATATAATACGATTGATGATTATATAATCATACTTATTCACAGTGATAGTCAAAAGTAATAATGTTGACTTGCCTGATTAAATCAAACCATAACCACTTCAAACTGTCTTATATATAGTTGTTTACTAATCATTAATAGTTAAGGATTTAAAAGATAGCTGTTACAATATATAGATATTCAGTTACAATATTCAAGGCCAGAGATCATTTTGAACCGAATTGATGTAATGTGCTCTGTGAGTTAACAAATATTATCTTGTATATATCTCAGGATAGAATTGCCCTAGAATCTAATCACTTACCGGTACAGAAGATAGACTTCCTGATAACTGTTTATTTTTGACTAAAATTGTAGATCAGGTTCTGAGCTGATGCCTTTTTTTTTGTAACAGCTAGATATTTTAGGCTGGTAATTTATTCTCAATTCAACAGTGACATTAAGACATCTAAAAATACCAGCGATGTTACTGTGCATAGATACACTTGTACCAGGAACACACACTCCACCGTGCTACTATATTGTGTGTGTGTACGTGTGTGACTCAATATGGATGTTGGTGCCAGATGGGCTAGTTTGGCTATTTCAGAAACTGTTGATTTCCTGGGATCAAACACAGAGAGTTTACACAGAAAAAAAAAATCTGTCACAGTTGTAGCATCTGCAGCCTGAAATATCTTGTTGATGAGAGAGATTAGAAAAGAATAAACAAACTGGTCTGAGCTGACATTAAGTTTGTAGTAAATCAAATAGGCATTCTTTACAAATGTTGTGAGCAGAAAAGCATCTCAGAATGCACAACATGACAAACCTTGAGGTGGATGTGCTACAACAGCAAAAGTTGGATACTTCGGATATGCCAAGAATAAGAATATGTGGCTATCATGAGCACAGATTCACACAAACTGGACAGTTGAAGACTGGAAAAACACCAGGTGATTTGTTTCTATTCTTTAACTGACAACTTTCATTGAGTCTTGTCCCATGATATCCTCAGATTCTTGTGCTTGGCTGACAAGAGTGAAATCCAATGTGGTCTTCTGCTGCTGTAGCACATCCATGTTAAGGTTTGATGTCCTGTACAGGCTGAGATGCTTTTTCTGTTCACCACAGTTGTAAAGAGTGTATAAGTTGCTATTAGTTAGTTACAGTAGTTAGTAAATAGATAGATAGATGTTAACTAATGATTTTGACCCATATCTGTGTACATTTACATTTTATACAAATCTCTTTCTCCAGACACACACACACACATGCACACACATGTAGTGACCTCAATAACTCATATAACTCAGATAATGATTTAATCTGTTTATACTTGTTTATGTATGTTTATTGTGAGACAATTTGTTAAAAAAAATTGTAAGGAAAAACATAGTGAACCCATATTGGTTGTGGTGCGGTAGACAGAAGAAGAAGAAGAAAAAAAACAGTGTATGTATGCAGATGTTGTAACATGAAAGTGTGTTCTGACCCCAAGTCTGTGGCAGAAAATAATAAAAGAACGAACGGGGCAAATAAATCTACAGAAAAATCAAAACAGTGTGATCGTCATTGTCCAAGGGGGCAACACACACAGGGTAAAAGGGACAGACTTTGATATGATGGTGTGAAAGTCCTCGGGTAAGAGATTTATGGACCTGTCTTCTCAATTTTCTTTTACATACAGTACATTCAAATAGACTTAAGGCATAAGTGTGTGTGTGTTTGTGTGTGTGTGTGCATGTGTGAGAGAGAGTGTGTGTGTTTGTGTGTGCATGTGCATGTGTGTGTGTGTGTGTGTGTGTGTGTGTGTGAACAACAGAACACTTGATAAATGCATAAGTCTTTTGGTGTCCATAATGCATTGTTATTGAGAGGTTCAGTAATGCAGCTAGAAAGAGCTCCCTTTAGATGAGCCCCTTTATTTCATATTCAGCCTATTCTCACACTGCACAAAGCAAAGCAATGAGAAGTGAGAGAGAAAATGCTGTGGCACAGAAATATATCTCCAGTGTAAAGTGATTACATGGAGGTAATCTGGTTAAAATGCATATGGACACTATACTGTGTATTTATGGGAAACATTAATACGTTTGTGGATGATAATATTCCAATCAACGTTTACAAAGCTTACACCCATAAACCTTGGTGTTTTGCATAACTGTAAAAACATTCATACATCATCAGTAACTGCTTTATCTGAGTCAGGGTTGTGCTGGAGCACTTTGCATGAGGTGAAATTGATGGGATGCCAATACACTAAGGTAGATATTGCACAAAGTTGATTAGGTGTAGGAAAGCCAGAAAATCATGAGCGAACAAAGGCAGTGGAAACTCCGCAGACAGTAATTGGATCAAATGAGTGACCATGGATCTGTAGGATGGCAACATTTCCTGTTGTGCATTTGTAACACAGACAATAAAAACAAATTAAAAATAATCTCTTCCAAATAAACAAGTACTGTAGCACATCCTCCCAACATATCATTTGATAGACACAAATGGTTCCCATTTTAAAGAGAAAACCTGTAGCTGTTCCTAGTGGAGCATTATTTAAAGATATTCACATTAGTGAATATCAGTTAACGTGTGTGTATGTGTGTGGATGTGTGTGTAGTATCAGCCTCTGGCACTGGTGGTGCATACCAGTGACTGATGTAATGTTTCCCTATTGATTGTCATTATCCACTGCTAGAGGCAAGGTCAATACCAAACAATTGTACTCACACGTTCAGATTTCATTTTCCCCACTCACAGATATTAACTCCTTAATCTCACAGGTTCCAGACATCAACAGATTCACACTCTTCACTGCATAACTTTCTATCAGTCTCGCTGTAGTTACTGAAGAGTTTATAATGCCTTGCATACTTATTCACCCCATTGTCCCCCATTGTGTTACAACCAGGAAGTAAAATTGACATAACTGGGATTGTATGGATCAATAACGTTTGCAAAATTCTTCATCAGTTGATATTAGAGGACACCGGAAGGCCTCAGAATTTGTGAAAGAAACGATTGAAAGCTCAAATGATGGAAACATTGTCATTCTCTAAAGGTGGCCTTATGGAGCAGAAGTGTCAAGAGAAAAGAAGCAAAAAAAAAAGGCATGCTGGAGATTCTGATGACTTCTGTAGTCTGATGAAACCAAAATTAATTTGTCAGCTTTGGCACAACAAAGCATGGTTGTGGTAGTAGGATGTGGGGATGCTGATCTGCTGAAACTGGGGGAAAAAAATCAAGGTTGAAGGCAAGATGGAGGGAGGCAAATCCACCAATTCTGACAGAGCTTGAGCAAGTTTACAAGAAAAATGGATAGAAATATCAGGGTTCAGGCAAAAGTGACAAAAAATTCCTACAGGTGTAATTGCACCAAAAGCTGATTCCACCAATTATTGATGTAAGGGGTAAATACTTATGCAGGAAAAACTGTCTCATTTTTTATTAACTTTGTGTCACAAGTTTTTTTTAACTTTCAAATATTACACATAAATTACTTACTGTCTAAATTATTTACTGTCTAAATGAAATGGTCAAGGGGAGTGTATACTTATTCAAGACACTTTTATAATGATAAAGAATACACTTTAGGATAAATGACTAAACAAAAGGGAACAGAAAGGGGAAACAGTAGAGAACACTGATGCCAGAGACATGGGAGATCTTTTATTATCAAAAATGGCATATACATTTAAGATTTGCATTGTTTGTCTTCAATAAAATGTTAATTTTATTGCTTTTAATAAAAAGGTAATTTTATTAATCTAATGAATCTACAGCACACTCTCCATGAGGCAGCAGCAGGGTTTGTTTACATCTTGCTCCAGGAGAGATGTACTCTGTAAATCCTACAGTCATACCAATGACCTATATTACACAATTTCAATGAATAATTTATTATCCCTTTTTTACTACACAGAGATCTAAAAAAATTTTAAATTACAGGATAGTTTGTTCTGTGAAGTCTTTTTAGCTCTTCTCGCTTGGTTAATATCTTATGAGCGTTGCACATAACTTCAAACAATCTTTGTAGCAAACGATGATCCAAATGATCATCGTTTGTCCAAATGACGTCCAAATGAACGTTAACATTTTTGGGAGTTACAAAAATGTCTCTATATAGTGCATACAAGCCCTTTTCCACATTAGCGTCACATTAATATAACTTGCTATCAAAACATCTATAATTACGTAGAGGTTTGCAGAGTACTGAAGCTTCTTGAAGAATTTTGCCAGTGCAGCTAGTTTCAATTAGTTTCAAGACTGGAAGTCATAGGAAAGGCTACTAACTCTAGTATAAACAAGGCGAGTACAGCTAACACATTTAATCCTACCACTTAATTGCGATACATAATTAGAATAAAGGCAGTATGTTTATGAAAGTAACATGGCAAGAGTTTAAGTATGAATATGCCTAAGAGTAGTTTGGTATACAAGTATTGTATTACCAATCTGGTCAGGTGTTAATCTTTTTTTCATCCAGTTGCTGTCTTTATTTCCACGTATTGGTGGCATTGCAGATCCATAGGAAATAAAATGTTATTGACATCATGCCTTCAAAGCCTAATCCTAGTTTTCTGCATGTGCTCTATTAATACATCCTACTGAAACATAAATGGAGTACTAATTAAATACAAATGTCTGGAGGATTTTTTTCTTTATCCAATGAGAACAAACATCTCAGTTTTGGCAAACGGTCCTGAAACAGATATTTGACCAGTCCTACAACTAACGTAACGTCAAACAAACTATACTGTACCACTGGCATCACAGAGGCAATGAACTGAGCTATTTTAACAACCTGCCCACCAGTAAACACCCTTAAACACACTCATAAAGACAGAAACCACATTTGTTATAAGTTATATCCCTCAGACAGTTATCCCTCAGACAGTAAACAAAATCATAATCATATGCCATTATCAAAATATGTCTATAAACTAAGCAGACAGAATTGAGTACAAAAGAGCTAACATCATTGAACATCACAAGAGCATGGCCCAAACACCATTACCTGTGGATAATACCTGCACTTTTGTACGTTGCTCTAGATAAGGGCATCTGCCAAATGCTGTAAATGTAAATGTAAATGTTATTTATTCTGTGCCAGATCAGGTTGTGCTAATGGTCACAATAATACTAAAGGCTTTTATTTCATGCATACTGTCACGATACGTTCACAGAAGCGGATCCAAATACAGGGAAACGACCTTTTAATACAAAACATGGCAAACAGTCTAAAGGTAAGGCAATCAACAAACAGGAACAGTAGTCAGAATCAGGTATCAAAACAAATGAATACAAAGCTTGGTAATGTCAGAAACTGGGCAGAAACCGAGCAAAACAAGAAATAAAAGAAAATTCTTTTAAACTATGAGCGTGAGTGTTTGTAGGTCATGGTGTCTGCTGGGAAATGGAGTGCATTACAGGTGAAGCACCAGTACTGTGATTATGCACCATACGTCTTCTGGTTTTACTTGTGCTTCTATTGTATGTAAGCCAAAATGGGGTCCAATAATGTTGCATTAAATGTTTAAATTAACCATTCACTGCTCACAAATAATTTTTTATCATTACCATTGTCTACAACAATTCTTTTCAGTGTGAATGTAGGAGTGTATTAACAATTTTATGAGTTAAAAACTATGATGTATTTTGATTTGCTAAAGTATAACAGATTTAGGTAGTTAAAGTAAGGTAAAAATAAGGTAAAGTTTTACATATGAAGCATATCTTTATGCTAGATTTGCCCACATTAAGCATACACACACACACATACACACTCATTTTCTGGATTGTATCCATTAGTAGATTTAAGAGGTAAGAACATGACTAGTGACTATACCTTTCTTACCTCAGTATTTCTTATTAACTTTTAGAGAAGATGAACATTTCTTTTAATCTCATAACGTATTACTATTGAAATATTTGATTTTCTGAGTGTCAATGTTTAAATATTCTCATCATGACGTCCATAAACAAAACTGTATTAAACTCTCAGGGCCAGTATTTCAGAGCAAAACCAAGCCTTAATCAGCCAGGAAACTTTTTCAACACATGAAGCATGAACTGTCCTTGAAGGATCCGCTGCTGAAGGACACACATCGCTGTACACTAAACATCCTTCAGATTCAGCTACAAGCCGATATTTTAAACCTGCAGAAGGTGAGAGGTTTAAAAGCAAAGTAATATTAGTATATATCAGGCATGTGTCCTATCCATATCATTGTAGCAATATTAGTAACAGAAGTAGATAAGCATAGCCGTGTCCTGTTTCCTCCAGCAGTGAGGCCGAATTAAACTCTCATTCCCACATCTGTTAAAATGTCCTTCATTTCAATGAGAAAAAGAGTTGACGAATTATGAACACAGAAACTCTGCTAAGCCTATGCAACATTTATTACTTACAGGAACTGAGAGAGAGAGAGAGAGAGAGAGAGAGAGAGAGAGAGAAAGAGAGAGAGGGAGAGAGATGAAAGAACTTTAGATGAATAAATGTAAAAGACTCACATTTTCATTAATCAGATTTTATTAGTACAATCAATGTCTTTGTTGTATTCCTAAGATGTGATACATCATAGAAAAAAATGTAACAGTAATTCTTTTATTGCTATATATAGCAATTGTAAATAAAATCACTTTGCCCAAATTTACATTTTTTATCATTATTTTCATTGGGGTTTTTTATGTTTATAGTGGAATCTAAACGTTATGTATACATTTAGAGTAAAATGGTTAATACAAAAAAAAGTAAATTACACAAACCTTTTTAAAACATTTTACACAAATTCTAAATGTTACGCTTCACATATGTTCCTTTACTCAAATATCAAATAGTGCATGACAAGATATACTGTAAATAATGAAAGATTCCTTGATTCATTCATCTACTGTAAGAGCATTATCATGGTTAGGGTTGCTGTGGATCCAGATCCATTCCCAGAAACACTGAAAGGGATGAGTGAATATTCCCAGGATAAACCCAAGCACAAACGTATGGGCAATTTTCCACAAACATTTCACCTACTGATGTTTTACTGAGGTAGGAGAAAATGAGAGAACTTACTGGAAACTCCACACAAGAAGTAACTTGAGCTCAGGATCGAACAAGGCAGCAATGGTACAACAGTGAACTAAATATCAATCTGAACAAAAAAAAATTTTCCCTGAAACCTCCCTTTCAGATTTGCTTCTGTCAGATGCCATGCACAGCTTTTATATTTCATTGCAAGCTTTTTTCAGAATTTTTTTTCACTTCACTTTCTAACATAGAGTACACTCTTGGGAAAAGTGTTGTTCAAGATTTTTTGTTTTTAGATAAAGAAATAACCTTTAATGATAAGGTTAGATTTTCAGAAAAGCAGTAAATGATGTCAAGTGCATATTTATCAGTTTACTTATCAATTGCATGCCCTCTCTGTGTATCAGTTTCCTCCAGGTACCCTGGGTTTCTCCGCAGTCCGAAGACGTGCATTGTAGGCTAATCGGCATTGTAAACTCAGTGTAAATCTGATGATTGTGCCTTTTCAAGGGTTGGCACCTTGTCCAGGGTGTTCCCTGCTTGCCCCAAGTTCCCTGTGAGAGACTGAGGGTTCCCTGAGACTGTGTGTTGGATACAGTAAGTGCTACAGAAAATGTCTTTCATATAAGCCCTTAAAATATTTGTTACTTATAATCAGAAAAATGTAATTGAAATACATTTATGAAGCAGAAAAAGAGCAACCAGAGGGTGCAGAGAGTGGACATTTTACAGTACCTTGGTGTACAAATCACACAGGAACTGTCATGGCCCTGTCGCGTTAACACCCTGATGAAGAAGCCCCGTCAGCATCTATACCACTATAGATGCTTAAGGGACTTTAAACTGCCCTCTAAGGGACTTTTACTTTTACCTACACCATCATGAGCATCCTGACAGGAAGCATCACAGCATAGTTTGGGAACAGAACCAAGCAGGACAGATGTCCTCCGGTGTGATCTGCTGATTGTACTATCCTCACTGAGCTCCCTGACCTGCAGTCTATCTACAGCAAGCCATGCTGGACAAAGGCCAGAAAGATAGTGACCTCAGCCACCCAAACAATGGACTTTTTTCTCTGTTGTAGTAAGGAAAGTGCTTTAGTTTCCACTTCCTGAAGGCCACCACAGAGAAAATGAGTAGGATCTTCTTTCCTCAGGCCACCCAGGCCCTCAGTGAGAACAAAACATAGGACTAGACCTTGGATTTGTTTGTACGAAAAAACCCACACCCTTTACAGTCCTGTTAATATACCTCCTGTATTTATAAATATTTATTATACGTTAGCTATTTCACTGTAACTACCTTAGCCGGATGTTGCACAGCATTGTAGAACACATACAGCTGCACATGTCTATGCTTTATACCATATATAGTTCATACTTTTTTTGCCATCTATTTTTTATATCTATTACATTTATATTGTTCTGCTTACAGTATATGCAAATATATTGTGGTTTATTGTGGTTAAATTCTGTTTTTATGTCACCGGACAGCCATAGAATTCAGTGTGTAGTAATGTTTGTGTGGTAATGTTTGTGACCAATAAAAAATTTGAATTTAAAGTTAGAATTGATAAAAATCTAGACTTATGTTAGATATTATTTCATAGTAAGGACCTTATTTCATAGTAAAAATTATAGTAAAACAGTGACATTTATTTTTCAAATATTGATTTTTGGTACAGTATGTGTGAACAGATTCATGGGTTAATTAAAAGATCAGATATTACTACAAGGATGAACTGAATTTGAAGGCAAGTACAGTTAACAAAATGGATCTCCACAAGATAGAATAGTTTGTTCGGATAAAGGGTCAAAGCCAGTGGACAATGTTTGAGCAAAATTACAAAGTCCAGGAAAAGAAAGAAAAGAATCTGATTTTCAAAGATTTCAGTTGTTCAATGCACAATTAGCATGTGAAGTCCTGAAAGCTGCAGAAAGGATGAACAAGGGGATAGTGAATCAGAGAGTGATTATCTTACAGCGAGAGGGAGGAACGTGGCTGTCATTCATAGTGTGTTAGCTGCAATCATTCTTGGAGAAACAGAATGCTGTTCACATGGTCACGTCACTGCACAGCCTTTTCCACACAAAGCCACTGCTTGTGCATTCATCAATGATTTAATAGCCAACAATCCCAACAAAAAACCTACATGAATGTGTCAGTAGTTTTTGCCCCCACTAAATTGCTGGAACACAGTGAGGTGCTTTCTGCTAAGATCTGCAGCAGGTTAGCTGATTGAATCACATGACAGAATCAAATTGGAACCTGTGATGTGGAGGTAGCAGTCCAGATATAGGAACAGTGTAAAAAACCTTTCATGACTTGATACCCATCCAATCAAATATCTCATTTTGATATATCATCAAAGCATAAGCTCACATTATCAAAGATAAGATATTAGACATACAGTATACTTTTTTTTATCTGATTTTAACCAGACGTATTTACAAACATACTTTCAGCTTTCTGTAATTGATAAGAACAGCTAATCATATTTATTCCTATATATAAAGTATAGGCTATTTTATTTTAGGTGTACATTGTATTTACATGTATAGTACACATTTTGTTAACATTTTTGTTGCACATCAAACACTAAATAGAAAATAATTGCTGGTAGTAGCTAAGGACTGAAGAAATGTCAGACATGCACACACCACCACTTTACTGGTTTGTTGCTATAAAGCATCATACCTAATTTGCATTGAATTTAAAAAAAGTTCAAAAGCAGCTTGTCAGTAGGGGATGTAGTAGCTTTTTCGTTAAGGCATTGGATTGCCACTCAGAAGGTTGAGAGTTTGAATCCCAGGGTCATCAAGTTAATGCAGTGGGCCCCTGAGCAAGGTCCTTAACCCTCAATTGCTCAGTTGTATAAAAATTAGATAAAATATAAGTCACTCTGTATAAGGGCATCTGCCAAATGCTGTAAATGTAATTTAACATGTCTGTCACTTGCCACTGAAATCCCCATGTGAACTCAAATAAAAATGGATTACAACTGGTCACCAATGGTTTTGTCACTTGCTTTTGTAAATGCAGGAGCACTATCAATGCACGTATATCGTCGCTGTCGGGTGGAATTTTCAATTTCATATTTTTTCACATATCGATGCTATTGGTCAGTCCCCACGTGGGTCTGTTATTTTTACAAGTTATTAACCAATCTAAAAGTCTTGAAAATTGCTTGAGCGCAAATCTCATAACTCCATTAGACACTTCAACTGTCCACCTCTTCCTCACTCCACGGGAGAGCTTCGCGGCATATTTCTCCTTAATAAGAGTCACAACGAATCAACACATCTTCTGAGGTAAATGTCTTCAAAACACTGGGCTCAAAGAAAAAAAAATCTTGACCCCCGCAAGTTCTGGTGCTTGTCTGAGGACAGGAATTTAGCGCAAGACAATCCACTGCAACGCGGACTAAACCCTGTGCACTGCAGATAAGGTACACCGTTTTTTTCATTTCCTGAAAAATAACAGTTTTGGAGATATGAGGATTCCGCCCGACAGCGACGATATGTATGTGTAATGTGAACGTGAGTGTGACTCACAGTGTGAGTGCTGTGTTGATTTTGGTTTGAGTATTCATCCCTTTCTGTTGCACTTATCCTCCACAGGGTCACAGGGAGTCTGGAGCCTATCCCAATGGCCTTGGGCCACAAGGCAGGGGACACTGCAAAGGGTTGACTGGACAGAATGTCAAACAATTGCAGGGCAAAATTGCACACACTAATTCACAGACTCTAGACAAGTATACAGACCAGCCTACCATGCATGTCTTTGGACTTAGGAGAACACAGGGGCACCCAGAGGAAACCCAGAAGCATGGGGAGAATATACAGTATAAACTCTATGTGAAAAAGACACATGTTAAACCCCCAAACCCAGAGTGCTAATTACTAAGCTACCATCAGATGTGTGTGCATATAAAATTGTCAGTAGCAAGTTTGTTGGTCAAGTGACAAGTGATTTACATCTACTAAAAAGCTCTTCATAAGGAGACATGATCAGTCACATAAGAACACAAGTTACTGATTCTGTTACTGAGGTCATGAACTGATTTCTGGGTCATACAAAACTATTTAAGTATGGCATAATTGTTTAATACATAACTATATATATATAAATCACCACCTACCTAAATTTCTTCACTAATGTAGCTAACTAATTAATACCTTTAAATAATAGAGATGCCTGTCATTCATTTTTGGGATTAAACATGCCTCTTGAGTAATTTTGATTGCCCAAGAAAAAAAATCTATCTTTTTATTTCATAAAAAGGTATTAAGCCAAATTTAAATGTTATCAAAAAGTAAATACATCTAACATGGTTAGAACTTGTATAAAGCACATTCCCATGTGACCATAAATATTTATTTCCTTGCAATTATTCTCATATTGGAGGAAATGAATATTTATCTCCTGGGCCAAACATCTGCAGTGTACAGTCTGGGAAATACAGCAAAATATAGTGTATATATTAAAGAAAACTCATTTTCCATCTTTCATTTTTATGAATAGCAACTTGCTTACACAGTTAGAGTTGCTTTCAGATTTGATTAGGGCTTTATTTTCTCTGATGAAGTGAACTGACACGTAATGTTTGAACACATTAAGGTAAATTCTGCAGCAAATAGAATGTCTGCCCTGGAAACGGGAGTATAAAACGTACCAGAAGAAAAAAAAATTGCCCAAATAGCATTTAAGCCATAAAGACAATGCATGTTGACAGGTGGAGATTACCTGTTTCATTTAATAATGTGTGTGGTGTGTGATTTGTGTTTGACTACTTGGTAACTGCACTTATGATTGCCTCATTGGGTGAAATTGGAAATTGGCACTGTAATGGATAAATATAGAGTAGTCGAGTCGGGGTTGTGTTTGTACAACATAAACGTTGGACTCTCTCTCTGTGGGTGTTTCTCTGAGTAGAATAACATTGAATGTGTCTCTTTCAGAACGTTGGGTCTGTTTGCCTTGGATCAAAATATTTGAGATTAAAATCAATGTGCTGCTTTGCTGTAATGTGATTGATTGTGTTTACATTATAATAGATGCGTCTGATAGAGTGAGTCTCATTTTGGGGTCAGTGCAGGGAAAAAATAAAACTAAAATATAAATTGATTGGCACAGTACACCAGGGGATTGATGTTTAGCCTTGTGTTCTCTGTGTCATAGGGATGTATACTACAACTACTAATAATTTAACAGCAAACTATTAACTCTGAATGTCACCAGAGCATAATGTCAGTGAGGTCAATGTAACCTTATTCAGTCACTCTATGCTTTAATAGGAGCACATGTACAATTGTTTGTTCATGCAATTATCAAATTAGTCAATGAATGTGTGATCAAAGAAACGCTTAAAATCATGAAGATACAAGTCAATAGTGTCAATTAATGTTCCAATCAAACATGATGACAGAATGGGGAAATTTTGATCGCAGTGATTTTGACTGTGGCATTGTTGCTAGTGCCAGATGGGCTGGAATAAAACTCCTGGGACACACACAACAATCTCTAGAGTTTATACAGAATGGAGTGAAAAGCAAATACATTTAGTGATGTGATGTTCTGCATGCAGAACTGACTGATGTGAAAATAATGTATATTTATAATCACACCCACTAGTGTAACCCAAATGTGGATGGGTTCCCTTTTAATTCTGGTTCCTCTTCCATCTAAGTTAGTTTTTCCTCTCCACAGTAACATCAGACTTTATCATTAAGGATAAATACAAACACATTTAAAAATGAATTGAATTGAATTGAATTGAAAGGAGAATGGGGGGGCACGGTGGCTTAGTGGTTAGCACGTTTCCCTCACACCTCCAGGGTTGGGGGTTTGATTCCCGCCTCCGCCTTGTGTGTGTGGAGTTTGCATGTTCTCCCCGTGCCTCGGGGGTTTCCTCCGGGTACTCCGGTTTCCTCCCCCGGTCCAAAGACATGCATGGTAGGTTGATTGGCATCTCTGGAAAATTGTCCGTAGTGCGTGAGTGAATGAGAGTGTGTGTGTGCCCTGCGATGGGTTGGCACTCCGTCCAGGGTGTATCCTGCCTTGATGCCTGATGACGCCTGAGATAGGCACAGGCTCCCCGTGACCTGAGGTAGTCGGATAAGCGGTAGAAAATGAGTGAGAGAGAGTGAGTGAGTGAAAGGAGAATGGCCAAACTGGTTCCCCGTACTGAAATATTACTCAGTTAACCAATTTTTATAAACGTGGTGAGCAAAAAAGCGTCTCAGAGGTTGAAGTGGATGGGCTACAACAATAAAAAATACCCTCATGTACCACTCCTGTCATCCAAAGACAGGAATCTAAAGCTGGCATGGGTACAGATAAAGATGGGAGGAAAGCTGGCAGTGTATGATTTTATGTATTGTGCTGCTGCCATAATGATTGACTGATATGAGTATACACATGAATGAGCATGTGTACAAGTCTTCCTAATAAAAGAAGTAATAGCAGCCAGTGAGTGTATCTCTATGTTTTTAAATGAAGTGGTAAATCATCACAGTTTAAGTGCAGTCTGGTGGCTTTGTCTGATACCTTATTATCAGCTGTGATCATCAAATAATCAAATAATTGCCCTAAAGAAAAGCTTTATGAATGTGGTGACCTTCTGGTCACAATGGCAGGTTTATCTAAAACCATTAATGCTGATTTACACATCACAAGCCTGGCCAATAAGAATGTGATTTACAGCTCTTTAAAGGCTCCGCCCCTCTAACCCAATGGGCTGTTCATGACGGGCCTGAGATACGAGCTTTAATAAGCTTGCTCACTAAAAGTCAGCACCGGCCTCTGAATTATAGATAAGTGAGCAGAAACGGTGGTGATAAAGTCATTCCTTTATTACTGACTCACTCAGAATTTATCCCCTTTATAAGCGGGCAGAGACCCAAAGCTTTCCCTCCTGACATTTGCGATCAGTGTGTTGCTCCCAACAGGCTCCTGACGGATAGCTCGCTGCTGATTGCGCAGATCGGATATTTCCAGTGTAGAGTGAGTGGAGTAATGAGAGCTGAAATGGTAACCCGTTCTCCTGTAGGACTTCAAACGTGTGTTGGATTTTTAATCCAAATGAAAGTATTAGAAAAACTCTGCTTTGTAACAACATTCTCAAGTTTCATTTCACAAATATGCCACCATGAGACCATTTTCAGTGTTTACTGTACACCTCCGTGCTGGTGTATTGCTGTTGGCCTAATGTGGTGAATCCAATGTAATGATACCTAAATATTCTCTGATGGTTCTCAGATCTGCTCGGTCATCCAGGTCATTTAAATGTCTTGTAATCTAGGAGAGTGGACCTCTGATTTAATCTTGTAGGCACTCATTCCATGGGCTTCATCAGCTCTACAGGAAATACAGGAAATTACTTCAGAATTAAATTTTGTGGGTTTATCGCTAGATCCCTAGGTTCTGAATCAGAATATTTTGTACACATTGCGACACTGGTACATTTCCAGCAACATTATTACGTTGTAAAACATCATCACTGATGAACTAATATCTTGACCTTATTTTCAAATTATTTAAATGACATTAAGAAAAATACTTTAGTTGTAGTGTTGCATAATCTTAGAATATTTCTGGCTAGTATTTTTGTTAATTATGAAACACTTAAAAGTTTTTAGTCAAACACACCATATATATGCAAAATAGTTATAGATCACTAATCATTCAAGAGCTGCTTACACTTTTAGATGGAGGTGATTGAGAGTTCATCCACTATTTTTCTTGAGCTGAGAAGCTTCAGAAAGTATAACGTCATTTCCAGCAAGGGAACATACTGGGCATCGATGATCCCTGGTTTTGTGGTACAATTTTAGGATTTTTATGGCGCAAACGTTCCAGTGCCCTGCAAGGATTTTGCAATTGAGGCAGCTTTTAAAATGTCCGACTCCGATCAGTGCGCTGACTACTGAACTAGGAAGCTGATTGAGACTCAACCCTGTGTTATTCAACAACGGAACTACTTCAGATCATGGTGACTTTTGCATTCTTTACCAGGGAAAAAAGTGAGACCAGATTACTCCAGTATTATACAAGCTTCACTAACAACTTGTAAAGACTGCAAATCCCTTTACATGACATTTAAATGTGGTTTATCTCACTGATCTCCAGAAGCAGTATATACCATTCTGAGAACTTTCAGCTGAGGCAAATAGCTGCTGTGTTTTTACATCACTTCTAAACTCTTGAATAGTTCACCAGAAAATAATTAGACCTGCCAGCTCAATAAGTCCAGATTATTACATATTTGTTTAACTTGGTCTGTGCTTGTTAAATATTCTTTATACTAAATAAATAAAACCCATTTAATTTTTTTTTGTAACAAATAAGAACAAACAACTCAGCTTCAGCTCTGAATCAGATATAAAATTCATTCATTCATTCATTCATTCATTCATTCATTCATTCATCTTCTACCGCTTATCCGAACTACCTCGGGTCACGGGGAGCCTGTGCTCAGATATAAAATTATAAATATAATAATGAAAAATAATAACATAATTATGGAATTAATGACATGACTAAAAAAGAATAATCAGTTGGTGCTTTTATCTAAAGCAACTAATAGTTGACTCATAACTTTCCAATGTCGTTTACACTTTTTATCTTTACATAACATCATAAAATACAAAAAACAATTACTTAATATTTACTTAAAACCATAATGGGATGATTTACTGGCTTCTATTTTCACAGGGCAGACTAAAAAGTGTTGGAAGAAAAAAAATATTTTAATAACCATCACACTGATTTTAATAAATCATTTATAATAACCGTATAAATATCACAGTGCAAAATCAATGGAACAGCCACAAAAATAGAAACAGACAAAAAAGTATTGGAACTTCACAAAACAGGAACAGTAGTTGATTCAGTTCAGCAAGCAAAAAATACTAGTTTAGTTAGATAAAGTTCAACAGAAAATTCTCAGGAAACACAGAACTAATAACAAACGGAGTCAAAAAGCCACAAAAACCACAGTGAAATACAAACAGCTTAGTAACGTCATGTCTGGAGTCTGTGAACTGAGGAGCGATGGTGATTGCTGGGAATTTGCAGTCAGTGCTGGCCATGTTTGTCAGCCATAGTGAAATGGAGGCTGTGACATGACATCTACAAAGCAAACTGATTAATGTGTATCATGCTTTCTTATGATAACTCTGAGCCATTCGGTCTCTCTGTCATCACGGACATTTTAGCTGTTTCCTCGTGTACATCTACAAGTGAACCTACAACAGCACATCTAACCACACATTCTGTGATACACTACGCTTTACCAGGTTACTGACGGCACAACTGTCATGAAAACACTAGCAAATTACATCTAATCCCACTGATTCATTTTTTTGTTTGCATGTATTTTAAATGCTCACAAAAAATTGAGGCCCATGTTTTGATGTCACTAAGTAGTTTAATCAGTCTGACCACTTCTGTACATCTCTATTTATCTGCAGGTCACATGGCAATACTCAGTGATTACAGTTTGTGATTACTCCATAAACATGTCCCAGTGGTGCATTTCATCACAGCCACAGAATTTTCTAGCGGTAAAAACAGTATGTCAGAGGTAGAGGCAGAACTAATCTGGATGCAAGGTTCTTCTACTGTGAAAGCTGAGATGGAACCAAACACGAATACAGAAATGAAAAGGAAATACACATAAGTTTGACAGAAATGAGACTACTGGTGTGCATCAGATTGGTATCTCATGGAATGCAATAAAAAAGAGTAAAGTTTTTACTGATCATTTAAAAGTTGTGTTAACGGTATTGCCTGCAATTTGTAAATGAATTTCTGATATATGAAAAATATATGATAGAATTATATAAATATATATGATATAATGAAAAACTGATATAACATTAACATTAGGAAATGTCTCATGCTTCATTATCTATCATTGTTCTACACTGTAGCTCTCTTTTCACCAGCTCATATATCACATACAGCAGAGGCAGAACAGCAGTGTTTGCCCTAAAGCAGAAAATTTACAAACAGAAAGCAATCTGAAGGTATTAAGGACTTTCTCCAGCACTACATATTTTTTTCTTCAAGGAGCTTCTTTTCTGTTGTAATGTTATTCAGCTATTTCTGTTGTAATAGTATTTTCCTTGTTGTGAGAGAGAGAGTGTAGAAAGCTGGTTGTATGAAACATTTAACTATGTTTATCTGGTTAAAAAGTTATGTACAAAGCTATAAGGTACTTCAAACCAGACCCTTCTGCAGACCTTGAGGAGCAAATGACTTGCTCATGAAAAACACAAAGGACTGACACCAGCTTGCCACCTATTCCTTCTAAGACTCCTTAAAGGGTGATAATTATTTATTTTCCTTTTCCCCCCCTAAACACACACTTGCTGAAGTTCTACTTTTCTTCAATTACTTGTTAATGGAAATCAGGGGAATAGTTTCAGGTGCTTCTGTCTGCTAGCTGCTTGGAGAGCAGACCCTTTCTGCAACCACTTGTCTGCTTTAATGCCAATTACACACACACACACACACACACACACACACACACACATACACACACACACAAAGCCCTTTTAAACACTTATTTGGACAGCCTCCAAATTTTCACAGATTGATTCAGCAGGCCGCCCCTCTCTGTTGTGTTAATATGGGAGAATAGAAGATGTATCATTCATGAGTTGTCGCTAGAATGCTTTTTAAAAAGTTCTTTTTAAGCCCAACCCAACTACTGTAACACACACACACACTAGCACACACACACACAGAGAGAGAGAGAGAGAGAGAGAGAGAGAGAGAGAGAGATGAATGTACTGAATGCTTTCTAACCAAGAAAAAGAATGCAGGTGTTTACATATCTGCACATATTTGCTTACTTTACATTCATTAAATGCTCAACCTCTACCTTTTGAGTGTCCCTCACAAAATAGAGAATACAAAAAAAAAAAAACATTCAGAAAAAGGAACAAATCCAAACCTAACACTCATCAGCCAGACAAGCAGAGCATCCACTTGGGTGGGCCTGAAAGCTAGTAGATTGAGTTTTATCCTCTGTGACAGTTTATTCAGCCTATTTGTCAGGATAGGAAGGGCTCAATTGAAAATATGAAATGATTGAATTCAGCATATCAGACAGCACTGTATTCATCGCATAGTGTTCAAGACTTGCTCCATGGAGTGTTCAGTCATGTCAGAACCAGCTCAAAATATCAGGTCACAGGTGTTTTTTCCACTCTGGACTAGTAGATCAACAAAAAAGAAAATCATGTAATAGTGTGACATGATTTTTTTAAGGATTGTCAATCCATATTATAAAGTTGGTTTGTTTAATGCTGCTCTTTACAGTAAATTTGAAGTAGAAAATCTTTCATTTTTAAGCCTTATGTGTTATACAGCATTTCTGTGTGTATTTTGCATAGTACTGTATAAGCAGAGATACTGGAAGTACAGACCTGGACACATACCACAACCTTTTCCTACACTGGCCTGGCTTTGCTGGTGTTTGCAGTTTTCTGTGATTTAAGAAGTACAGGGATCAGGACTTACACATGATAAAACAGAAAAGGCCATTTTTTCAAGAATTGTCAAATTGTCAGGCAGGTGGAAGAGTTTTAAGTGATATGGCCATAATCCTACTAAGGCATAGTGAAAGACCCAGTGTTATTGCTTTCTCTTACTGATGTGAAGCTAATACAAGTTGATCACAGTTCCTGCTTTCCTGCTTTCTTGCTGAAGGACTCAGCAAGACTCCAGCAGTAATTCTAGAGGCACTGGTGCTCCTTAGTCAGCTCTTTATTAAGCCTGGCCGACAGAGACAGAGCCAAGTGCTGTGTCACACTTCAACCAGTGAAAATTTATAAAGATTTATGTCAAGCACATGCTCATTCATTGTAAAGCCATCAGTGTGCCCTTTTGTGGCAGAGCTAAAATGCCACAACACAAATTTGTTAATTGTCAGAGCTGGACAGAGGAAGAGGATGGATCCTGTCACTGATTATAACAAGAATGATATAGTCAGTGACAGAATGGAAGTGTGAAAGGAGAGATTTTACACTTGTAAGTGTACAAATAAGCTACATGAAGAGCTTCTATTGGATCATAATAAGTAGAAATAAATTAATTAGGGAAACAGCAGGTTATCAAACCAACACCAAATAAGCGTGAAATAAGCAGTGCAGTCTGTAATTTTGCATCTAAAAAGCCAGTCACCATGGAAAGCAACATGTCAAATCAACTTTCTAAGTGGGAATAACTTTAAGACATTTCGTAAGAGGATGCTTCTCCCCAGGTGTTATATCTAAACATATGTTTCAGAGCATCTGACACAGAAAAAAATGTATTTTAACATAACCAGCAACAGTTTTAGGATTTCCTGATTTTAATGTGGATATTCAACAAGCCTTTATTGGCTTAAAGTGGACAATCAGTTTCCTACCATTTTCTCCAAGCACATATAACACATACACCATATATATATATATATATATATATATATATATATATATATATATATATATATATATATATATATATATATATATATATACATATATATATATGTATATATATATATGTATATATATATATATATATGTATATATATATATATATATATATATATATATATATATATATATATATATATATATACATATATATATATATATATATATATATATATATATATATATATATATATATATATATTTGAAAGGGAAATATTGACGATGGTCAAATTGTAATGGCTGGATGACTGGGCCAGAAATGGCTATGAAACGTAATGGCTAGAAAACAGCAGGTTTTGTTGAGTGTGTTCCAAGTAAGCAATGTTTAGTACCTACCAAAAGTGATCCAAGAAAGGAAAACTGGAGAACAGGTGTCAGGATTATGGGATCCCAAAGCTTATTGACTTGTACAGGGAGCAAAGACTGGCCTCTCTTGTCTGATCCTACAGAAGAGTTACTATAGCACAAATTAATGCTGACACAGCACATCACAGATGCTGTACTGTATATGGGGCTGTGTAGCTGCAGTCCACACAGAGTGCATATGCTGACCCTGCCGAAAATGCCTACAATAGGAAAGTGACCATAAGAACTGAATCACAGAGCAATGAATGAAGTTGTGCTGGTCTGATGAGTCACATTTTCTTTTACATCATGTGGGCAGCCGAGTGTGCATGTAACACTTACTGGAGAAGAGATGGCACCAGGATGCACTATGGGAAAAAGGCAAGCTGGCATAGGCAGTGTGATGCGTTGTACAATGTTCTGCTCAAATACAAAAACAATATACACCCTAAATACACCCCATCATGGCAACAGTATACTTTAATGGCAGTGGCATCTTTGAGCATCATAATATGCCCAAAAATGCTGTTTGAGTAACATGATAGAATTGAATTGGCCAAATTCCCTTTAATCTCAGTTGGATTGAGTATCTGTGGGATGTGCTGGACAAACAAGTCCAATACATTGGGGACCCCAGTTCACAATTTAGAGGGCTTAAAGGATCTGCTGCTAACGTCTTTGTGCCAGACATCACAGCACACATTCTGAAGTCTTGTGGAGTCCAGGCACAACGGAGACCTACACAATATTAAGCAGGTGGTATAAATGTTAATGGCTGATCAGTAAATGCATTCTTCTGGTTCTACCATAGAGACGTTATTTGTAAAAAAAACTATAGTATACTATGAAGCGAATTTTAAGCTCCATGCACCCCCTCTTCTTTCAATTCTTCTTATTCTTCTTCAGAGTTTTTGCAAAATCAAAGTTTCACTCTTGCAGACACTATACAGAAGATTGTTAAGCGAAGTGTAATTGTTAGCTAGTTATAAGACAGTGTTTTTCAGGTCCCTGCAGTGTCCATTTAAGATGAGTTTTAATGGCTGTAGAGGCCTCCCACAGCCTCTGCAGCCATTAAAATCCATTTCAACTGGACTGACCTCACCAGTTAGATTCAGGAGCAAATTACCTCCTCAATTTGGCCAAACACCAAGTACCTGCAGCGAAGTGCCTGCAGTAAAGGTAGTACTGTGGTAATTGGCCACAATTAGTGGTAATAGCCAACAAACACCTTTTTAGAATCTGGAAGAAAAAGATATACTGTTTACATGAAGCTGAAACACTGAACTTTTTTTCTGAAGACATAATTAAGTTGACAATCCTGTCCTCATTTTCTCAGATTGTACATACAACCAAGAATATAAAGATATGTATACTTACTACAAGGGTTTAAAAACTGCTTGAGCAGAACTCACATTTATGTTGAAAATGCAGCTTTTTTTATTGGAAGACCAATAAAAAAAAAAATAAAAAAATTGATGCATGTTGTATGTGCCTAAATAGTCCTCCAAAACTGTCTGGACCGCCTGCTCTTTCTGCAACAGATATCTAAGTGCTTTAGAAACACAAATTTATTTGGATTTGAGAATACAGACTGAATGCCAGTCCATTGCAGGGTAACACACACATGCACATTCACACCTAGAGACAATTTAGCATAATAAATTTCATCTACTGGCATATTTTTAGGCAGTAGGAAAAACAGAGATTTTTTTTTTTATCTCCAGTGAAATAAATAAATAAATAAATAAAGCAGGTGACAGCCTCTTGAATCTAGTCAGATTTATTTAGGATTTTCTATTATAAGATTGCAATTAAACACATAATACATTATTAACCTATTTCTAGTCTTGCTAATTTCAAATGTTACATTTTCTTGTTCTTATGGTAAAGGAATCAATGAAACAAGACAGATTCAACCTGGAATGTACACAAATGATGTGAAATAGGTTAGAATATGTTTGTTGAATTCTTGTATAAAAATCTTTGACGTAAAATTTTATTTCAAAAAAAATCCCTGCAAAGGTTTCACTTAATTTGCTACTAGTACCATTCTAATCCTTCGGTTAGGGTTAGGGTTTCATACAACAAATGGATTTCCAATGGATGCGACGAGTTATCAGAATCAATGGCCATTCATTTGTCATATGTTACATACGTATTATACTTCCAAAGTAACTTAAAGTAATAACTATATAGAGAACAAGCTTAAGCATTCAAGTGTCTTTGTTTGAAATATAACACATGCACTTTCTATTGCAGGATCTCATTAAAATGTCATTTATAATACTGCTTGGTGTGTTTGACATATTTTCTGTATCTTCATTTAGGTTACTTGATTCTTTCATGTCACTTTGACCGGCTGCCAAAGGCATTATTAACAGTGGGATAATTGTGCTACATTTCCTCATAATATTCGTCATACAGTATAATTGCAAGAGGGTAATTTGGAAGAGTTTAAAATATAGAAATATAGTTATTAGTCTATAACAATCAGCCAGTCAAATACTTTACAAACGCAATTACTGCACCTCAATAGTATAACTAATGCATCTTGAATAGTGCTAAACATTCAAACATAAAAGAGGATAAAAGGAGAACCATATGGCTGAATAAAAAGCAGAGCAAGGACAAAGAAATCGAGGAGCACTCCAAAAGATATCTAATGACATAAACCCTTTGTGGAGTTTGCACATCTTGAAATCTCTAGGTCAACACATACAAAATGCGTATACACATACTGTACACCGACACACATTCTGCACCATTGCAAAGTGCAACACAGCCACAGTTTGTCACAATTTCCGTGCTCTCAGCCCATTGTTTTGTGTCGAGGTATGACTGTATCAGCCATCAAAGCACAAAAGATAAAATATAGTGTAAGATCCGCTTAATGAACACAAGCTAAATTCTTTTAAAAATATATTTCAAAGCAGTTCAGGGATACCAATAGAATTTCATACTTAAAAAATAATAAAAAATAATAAAAAGGAAGCTATGAGCCAAGCTATACTGAAGAAATTTTTACCATGTATTTAGATTTAGGTGATTTTTATGCCATTTTAAAAGTTTTTTTTGGTATTATTGCTAAGACCTTTAAAGAAGTAAAGAAGTACTTCTTTGAACTTCATTCAAAGACTGTCAAGGTTGGTGTTACTTAAGCTTAAATAACAGAATCTGCAGATGTTAGTTGTAAAGACATAGTTTCTGCGACTGATGATATAATGTGTGTGCTAGTTAGAGATGTAAAGAGGAACAGCATGTACAGGCTTGAAATTGGCAATATCACAAAACAAAAGTCACAAAAAGTTTTTATAAAAAAATGATTGCTTGGCTGTCTAAACCTCTCAGGAATTTGCTAAGCAAAATACATAGGTAGCTCAATAGATAATATACAGTAGGACATCGTTTGATGTTTAATCAATTTTATGTGAATCAAATACTGCTTTTCAACTGTTATTGATTGAAATGTGTGTATCTGAAATAATGTCTGTAGACATATACAAATGCTACATCTTTACTAATAAATAATAGCAATAAGTGTCTCTGCATTGATACTAGCTGATTTCACAAAGACAACAATAACGCATTCAGAAATTATTCATTACACAGTGAGACTGAACAGATTTGAAGATACATTTATTGAACATTTTATAGCAGAGACATGAAAACTCTCTACTTTCAGGGGAAAAATCTTCTGCTATTGCCAGCTATGATGTTGTAAGAAAGGTAATATTCCAACTTCTTCAAAGAAAGAAACACATGTGGCACTGGTGATGAAAATCTGCACTTTTGTGCATTTGACTATGTAATTACCAAACCTGTCTATGTTGACTGCATTTTTAATGGGAATCTTTTTTTTTTTTAAGATCAGACATACTAGATCCACTGAATATAAGTGTTTAGAATGATTTCTGCATGGGATTATGGAATAACAGGATAATTTAATTGTTTTTTTAAGCAAATATTTTGTGCAAAAGATGACAGAAGATGTTAATGGAGACAGATGTTATAGAAATGCTGTTGAAATGACTGACACTCGTGCTATGCAAGATCTTATGTCTGAAAGCAATTTAATTCATTTGCCTTCTGCTTTTCCTGGTGCAGGTTACAAAAATGAAGTATTTCTTATATCTTCACATCATTTCCATGAAAAAGCCACAAAAACAAAAGCATATGTCTCCATCATGTACTTTTCAGAACATAGTTTCTTACTTTGCCCATCATGGTAACTACAATGTAGAAATAGAATAGATGTGTTGTCTGTACCTTATAGGCTTGGAAGATAGCACCACAGGTATCTGACTATTAACTACTGTAACTCAACATAAAAGCAACACAGACAGCTGGATACTTTCATGGCTCCACTTGTGACCATTTATGACATTTGGTAGATGCCTTATCCAAAGCATCTTATTTATACAGCTGAGCAAATGAGGCTTAAGGGCTTTTCTTAGCAGCCTAGGAGTGGCAGCTTTGTGGCCTTGGGATTCAAACTCACAACCTACCACTTCCAGTAGTGTCCAGATGTGCTGCTCTCTCTCAACTTTCATTCTCCAAACACAGAATACATATAGGTTTTCATTAACCACACAGGGGTATAGACAAGTACTCATTACCTGCTTGTTTTCTTCCAACCTGCTTCCCTGGCTCTGAGTCATGATTCTGATGCCACAACATAAATTTTTGGACAGATTTAATATGTACTTTGTTTTGAAACAACGCAAAATGACAGCACAGTGTACATTTGATAGTATAGCAAGACATCATCTAGGACTGGTTTGTTTCCCTCTTACAATACAGTCAACACTTTGGGCTAAGTACAGTAATGCGTATCTATAGTAATTTTATAATACTTTATGTGTAGCCAAGCGCACAGACTGACACCATTTTCTAGTTTACTAAAATAAGCATTGATGGTCATCAATGGCATTAATTTTCAGGAGCTCCTGCATGCAGTTTATAGTAGATGCATCAGGAGCAGAAGTGTCACTTTAACTATAATGCGTTTGTGTTTGTATACAGTAAATAGCCCATTCAAATACAGATGTTACAAGTAAATATAAAGTTTAACCAACAGATGATTTAAACTGTTTAATGGTTTGACATGTAAAGAGGAACAAGAAGGCTGAAAGTGGCAATATCAGAAGATGCTATCAAAATAGTAGACATAAAAAGTCATTATGAAAAATTGAATGCTTGGCTATCTTAGAAAAGCCAATAAACCTCTTAGGAATTGGCTAAACAAAACACATAGATAGATCAATAGATAATATACAGTAGGTCATCATTTGATGTTTAATCAATTTTTATGTGAAACAAATATGGCTTTTAATCTGTTATTGGTTGAAATGTGTGTACATGGAATAATATCTATAGACATATCCAAATCTTATATATTTACTATTAAAAACAAGTAAAACAGTCTTCCATAAAATAAGTTGTTACAGCTCTAACGATGGCTTAAAGAATTGGCTTTGTCCTTGATGAACAGGAAAGTTCAAAGTGTTTAATTGTTCTTTACACTTCTAGCTAGATATTGAACAGGAAGCTAAAAAGGAAGGAAGCTAACATTTGAAGAAGTTAACTGTTCTTTACACTGCTTTGTAGGAACTGTTACCGATGTTAACTGTCTGGTTTACTAAGTGTTTGTCTGGATCGCCTATATTCCTGAGCCTGGAGTTGCCTCCTAGTTTGCTCCTGTCAGCTCTGTTGTGCAGTGCTGTGAGCCCATGTTGTAGTGCAGTGGACGTACATGATGAGCAGAAAAAAGGGCAGAGAATTTTGTGTGCACGCTTATATTACTTCTGGTAATTAGCAAATTAAATTCTGAAATGATGGTCAATTGCATTATAAAGACAAATCACAAAAAAAAAATAAAAATTAAAAAAATACAAACAAAAAAAACAGTTATATTCCTGCATCCTTCCTGATCTTGTGCTAGTGACTCAAAAATTAAAGCAAGTGTTAAGGATAAATGAGTGCAGTGCGGTACTACCATAATTTCAGAAATTCCATACAAACTTGTATACTTGCCAAATATTCTGTAAATATTAAGTTTTTCTTGGTGTTGCAGATTATTACTTTATTAATTGCAACAATGGTCAAAATCAATTGAAAAAAATTTAACTATTCACATTCACTGACACTGTATGCCAGCTGCCTGGGGTGAGATCATGCTTTTTTCCCCCCTCTATTAAATGTAGAAATGTAGTAGTGGCTGTGATGTAAGATGCCATGTGCACTCACTCCAGCAGTGCGGCTTCTAACAGCTTTGTGTTACTGCACCACAGGAGCTCTTCAGCAGACCATACGTGATGCTGTGTTGTATGAGGTTTTTCATACTACTAGCCTACTTGTTAAAAGACTCCCCTTGTACCATGCGCACGCCTGCAGAACTAGAGGAGCTTAACAGTGCCTTGTATAGTATTCAAGTACGTCCCATTGAACTTTTCCAGAACATGTAGTGCTACAACCTGCACTTGAAATGGATGTAACTAAGATTTTGCTATGGTCTTGACATAGATCTTCAAATGAATTGAGGTCTTGGCTCTGATTGAGTCATTTTAAGACATTCAGGTTATTGGTTTTAGTATAGCATAAGCAGTGTGTTTAGGCCAATCTCAGGTCTCCTGAAGGTGTTCTTCTAGGATTCTTCTGTATTTGGCTTCATTCATTTGCCCTCAACCTTGACGTGTTTCCCAGTGACTGCTGATAAAATGCAGACTGATGCAACAACCACTATGCTTTATTATAAGGATGGTGTATTTTTAATCACACATTGACTATTTAACAACTGATGTGACTTCTAACAGTCACTGGTTGCACCAGGAAAAAAATCTCAGCTATAAATGTTTTATTTTCCATCAGAAATCTGGTGAAACCTAACTGGTGGAATGGTGGCAGAGTAGGTAGCATTGCCTCCACACAGCTCCAGGGTACCTGCTCCATGGTCTTCTGGAATGGACAGATGTCCCTTCCAGGGTGTTTTCTTCCTCATGCACCGTATTCCTGTGATAAGCCCTAGAGCAACTCCCTGACCAACACAAAAGCAGTTACTGGAAGTGTGTGAGTAAGAAAGCTTACTTTTCCATTGTTGGTGTAATGAATTGACAAGTTAAATATACTGTAAATATTGACTTGCAAATAAAAATTGTATTTAGTAACATATGTTGTATTGCAACTTTTAATATTACATATTATTTCCACATGGGCACGTTATGATATAGCTGAGATCCATTCAGCCCTTTAAGTTGCTTTAGCTTAGACCTGTTGGTGTTGGATTCAAGTTATGCTGCTATGATGTGTTATTAACAATTCCTTTTTACTGACATTGTGGTCACATGACCTGTCATGTTGCTTTTTTTCTGGGCCAAATGCAGTCTGACAGATGACTGAATGTGATTGGATTGTTTACTGAGTGAGAGTGGATTTCTTATCAATGCCTATTTGCTAACAATAGTTGATTAACCACAGACCACTGCTGAGAAGTATTTCCACAGTGCACACCAGAGGAGTAAATAGCACTAGGCATATGGAAAATGAGATTTGGAAGCACCCACAAGTTACCATCAGGGCTCAGAATAACCCTAATGAGGATTTGTGCAATAAGAGTTGTGTGTGCAATGCTGTAGAACATTACTCTAGAATCTAGCCGCCTCCTCCTTTTTATTGTGGAATGTGAAAAAACAGAGATTAAAAAGCAAAATGTAGCACCAAGACTTTTTTCCCTAATGTTTACAGTTACAAAGTGCTTGATAACAGTCTTATAGGAAAAAATATAACAGTCGTTGTAATAGCTCAATGGTTAAGGCATTAGACTACTGATCAGAAGGTTGTGAGCTCAAATGCCAGTTGCACTAAGCTGCCACTGCTGGGCTCCTGAGCAAGGCCCTAAGCCTCAATTGCTTAGCTGTATAAAAAAAAAAATTAGATTAAATGTAAGTTGCTCTGTATTAGGGCGTCTGCCAAATGCTGGAAAAGTAAATGCAATATCTCAAATACAAATGCATACAAAATAAAATGAATCTCAATGCATGTATGAAAATACAATTATTACTAAGACCTTTACTGCAACCTTTTCTTCTCTCACAAATCCCAGCTTTTTTAGGAAGTCGGGGTCAGAATGTAGGGTGAGGAATGATGGCAGATAGGGTTAAGGGGCTTGCTGAAGGACCCAATGGTGGCAACTTGTGGGGATGCAAACCTTTGACCTTGCACAAATAGGTAACGATGTGTTTGTTCAGTGAATATAATGTGTAGTGGTGGCTCTCGTTATGGCTTTGAGTTACTGCTCAGAAGGTTAGGAGTTCAAGCCCAGCACTGCCGAGATGCTTTTCCGCTCCACACTTGCCAGGTCAGGGAAAATGATCATTTTTATAGATTCATGTAGGTTACAAACATATATTATTAAATTCATTAATATTTGGAAAATGAGTAAAAACACTCAAGAATTCAAGCTGCTCCTTCCTATGACTATGTCAACCCTCTCATACACACACTGGGGTAAAGCAGCATGGAAATCAAAATAGCGGTGTGACAGGAGTCAAACATTAATATTTTCAACATTACTTCTCCATTATTTTTAATAAAGTGCTGATGTAAATTTACTCCTTGAGCCTAAGAGAGCACATTTTCGCAGGGTCATAGGTGTGGCAGGATTGGACGGTTCTGCTGTGATAATGAGAGCGAGACAGAAAGAGAGAGAGATCTCAGAGGTTAATGAGGAGGGACAGAGAGTCAGACGGATTTGGCATGTGGTGGGGAGAAAGAAGAGATGCTCATCATCTTGTCTCCTGTTACCATGGAGACATGTCCCCGTTGCCCTCACTCTTTTGTCATCTTCCCTGCGCAGCTCATCATGTGTGCATATCAGCTTATGTGCATCTGGCTGCCTGCCACAACTCCAAGCAACGGCATCGAAGTCATTGACGCACACACCTGCAGCAACCTGCATCATGCTCGCAGACTGCAACATGCATGTGTGTGTACAAGAACTAAAGTGAATGCTCAACAACATAGTTCTACACATCCAATTGGATAGATTTAATAGTCAATGTTAAATTACAGTTAAATGGGGCAGGGGTGACTGAAGTGGTTAAGGCAGTGGATAATTGATCATGTTAAGGTTTAACATTCAATCTTCAAACCCCAACATAACCAATTCAATTCAATTCAAGTTTATTTGTATAGCGCTTTTTACAATATACATTCTCAAAGCAGCTTTACAGAACATAAACATAGAACAGAAGGTAAACATAAGGAATAATATAAAGAATTAATATAATAAAAAATTCAAGATTATATATATATATATATATATATATATATATATATATATATATATATATATATATATATATATATATATATATATTTCACAATGTGTATGTATTTATCCCCAATGAGCAAGTCTGAGGTGACTCAGGCAGCAGTGGCAAGGAAAAACTCCCTTAAATTGGTAAAGGAAGAAACCTTGAGAGGAACCAGACTCAAAGGGGAACCCATCCTCATGGGTGACACTGGAGGGTGTGATTATAAATATACAGTCAAACAAGTGTTGCATTGGTGTAAGGATCACATGGTATTGTATTGGTATTGTAAATGGTATTGTATTGTATTGGTGTAAGGATCACATGGAGTTCAGATCTCCTCTTTAGTATCACAGAGTACAACTGGAGCTGGTAGTTCTGTAGATGCCTCAGGATTTGCTGAGTCGGCCTCATCTCAGTGGAGGTCCAAAATCTTCATCGCATGGAAGATGATCGGAGCTGGTACCTTCTGGATGTCTGGATGCCTTCGGGATGGGCAGAAAGAGAGAAGCAGTGTAGAGGGATTAACATATCTGCTGTTCATAAAAATGTGCAAGTCTAATGTAATAGTGCACAAGATTATGAGGTGTATTATGTGTACGCCTGACTAACACTCGGGTCTTTGAGCAAAGGGTGCTGTATCATATCTGCTCTTGTGGATATGTGAAGAAAAGAAATCCACTTTGTTGTTATGTACTGTATGTGTGGCTACACTGAAACATGGGCTTGATTATGTTTCACATGGCAACACCGGCATGAATTTTAAGCACATCATTCCAAGTTTGGATATGTGTTTGTATCAGCAATGTATGACTCCTGGAAGTTTCTTTCTGCTGACTGTTGTTCAGCCATGTGTTGTGAAGCTCCTGCTGTCTTTTCTTGAGTGCTCCTAGATGTAATCAAACATGTGCTACTAATCCCTGCCAGATTTCTGATACCATCACACTCAGTATACCACCACAAGTCTTGTAGATAGTGTGTTTGTCCACTCACTGATGACACAATTTCCTGATCAGAATAGAAGATAGCAGTGTATGACATGTCATGTCTGTACCATGTGTTTGATTTGGCAGTCGTGAAAAAAGAAATACTGAACAGACAGGAAGACGGGCTACTTTAATGCAATAAGACAGGGCTGGTCTAATGCGGTGAGACATACAGGATTTAATGCAGGTTGTGATGCAGCCAGACAGTGTTTTAATGTGTATACATCCAAGTCCAGGTATTGCTTACCTGTTATGTTGGAATTGAGATGTTTCTGCTATCAGTTCAATCAGACAGTTGACAGAGAGGGAGCAGACACAAACAGACATTAATCAGTTCTTGAATTATCATTATCCTAAATTAATTATCATCAATTAATCCATTTCAATTTAGCCTTTTCAGACCATGGATTAAAGACTTTGCCAAGTTAAATTAAGTGCATTCATATAAAACTGAAATGTAGTAATTGTGCAAAATCTATTAAAAACCTTGTCCAAGTATGTGTTAGAAAATTAACCACCGAGATTCTGGCACTAGACTTTGCAAATAGATGTTTGGGAGGATTTTGTACTACTATGTTAGACAGCTCTAACCCCACCAATGAAAGGAATATTTTTTGCAAGAATGATGTTCAAATTAACCATAAAATCACAAGCATTTTATTGACATGTCTCCAACGAGCAGCTAACTTGTGCATTGTTTTACACAACACTAATGAGGATGATTGTGTAACAGAGACTGGAGATTAATTTCCACAGTGAAGGCATATGTTCGCTGTACAAACCAAAAAAGTTTGACATTTTCACTGTGAACAGGAACTGGAAGTTCGGAAATGATTAAGATTAAAATTAAAACGTCATTATGACACGTGGAAGACAGGCCATACTAGTAAACAAAAATTGTACTATCATTTGCACATGCTGTACACATGTATAAAGTACAATAACAGGAGCACTTTGTATGTCCAAACATGTAGAAGGTATGACAATGGAAAAGTTTAATATATAGTAAAAGTGGATCTTGAGCGTGCTTGGATTTCAACCTTCAACCTGATCAACCTACAGATCAGGATAGAAAGCCATCCTTATGAAAATTCTCTGTTTTGCCATAAAAAAAAATGACCATGGTTTTGCAACTAAGGTAGCTCTACAGTATCTCTACAGCCTTTCTTCTACAATGGTCACCATGTCATTGAAATAGTAAACACAATTAAATATATATATATATAACTAAATTTAATAAAAGTCTCCAAACCCATAATAATTTAGATTTAGATGTCCTTCTTTCTTTCTTTCTTTCTTTTTTTCTGCCTCTTCTCCACGTTCCACCCAACAAAAATATTCTGGAGCTGAACAATCCACCCCATTCTCCCCTCCTCCCAAGGTTGTGCAATGTGTGTTAGCAGCTGTCTGATCCAACCATGTCTTAATCACACTCAGCTCATCCACCGTGTCTCAGAATGCTATAGATCGGCTCTGTATAGATCCACCCCCAGCTGATTGGACTATTGATTGAGGGAATGTGTCTTAATGCCAGTTTAGAGACAATAACAGGTTGGGACTATAGTTAAACAGATTTTATGCCTAAATCTAAAGCTTTCAATTACTGCTGACATGTAATACAAAATAGTCCCAGGTGGGGTTTCTGCTTAACAAAGTCTGCTTATATACTTATTTTCACCTTCCCCAGTATAATTTCACACTCAAATACCACACAGGACCACTGCTCATAAGACCACAGGGAGTTCTTTTTATTGTTACAGATATAGCAGATTGCAATATACAAGCTCATTGTGTGTGTGCGTGTGTTTGTGTGTTTGTGGTTGACTTGTGTATGTGTGTGTGTGGCCCTTTGAGATTCCTGCAGTCTTTTCTTATCTGTGCTTCAAAACAAATTTGCTGCCACTGGTAACAAGCATCTCTGACCTCCTCACATGAAGGCCCTGTTCATTTATCCAAACACACCTATGCAAACAGCAAGGTCAGCTGCCAGTTGGCACAGACAACATATTCGTCTTCATTAGATGACAATCGAGGCTATGCTGTTTCACAAAGCTGTTCGCAGCACAGAGCAAGAACACAGTGTGTGTCAGAAAGACTGCAATGGCTCAAGCTCTTGAGAGCATCTCCAAACATAACAATCATGAGCAGTCAGTGTCATCGATTCAGTTAAATCCTCAAAAAAAAATCATGCATTGTGACATTGTATGGGTTTCTATTATTAGATGTAATGTATGTCTCTGATTGGGATGTAATCAGAAAGGTGCTGACTTTTCAGCAGCCTGCCGTAGAAGATTATCTACTAACATACAGACTGCACGGTATAAAAAGAAGCCTGATGATCAATAAAAGTAATATAGTCAAGCTAAAGTAGGATCATGTGTGAAGTTCAGCTGAACATCAGCACATAATCCTGTCTTAAAGTGTATTTATTCAGAGCAGGAATATGTTTTTGCAGATGCTGCACAAAAACACATTGACTAAACCCACTTGCATGGTCAGTAGGATTTTGTGTTGTTATTGGAAATCCTTACGTATCAACAGCGGGTAAGCTTTTTTTTTAAATACAGATCTTAATTATAAGTTTCTTAATTATAGATCATTTGTATAATACATAATGGCTTTTGTCACTGTCTATATACTGTATAACCAGGTTCTACACTATCAGTATCAGTAGCTGTATCTGCCTCAAGAGAAAACAAGCTCAAAGGTAGAAATGCCAACTTTGTTAGCATGGTCTGTGAATTCTGGAACCAACAGTTCTTCAACCTCAGCAACATTTCTCTTTGAGATTTTTCAAACATTTAAAGTATGCGTACCTTTTACGCATACCTTTCTTTACAAAAAAAAAAAAAAAATAGTTTAATAATTAAAATATATCAAAATAATATCAAAATCAAAATAATAATCAAAAAAGATGACATCTGCAAAAAAGAAAATTGCAAGAAAACAAAACAGAAAACACTTAGATGATAGAAGGATTGTCGTGCCAGCTTTAAAGTCAAGTCAAGTTAAGTCTGGAAGCTTTTATTGTCATGTCAACCATATATAGCTGACACAGTACACAGTGAAATGAGACAATCTTTCTCCCGGACCATGGTGCTATACATAGAACAAAACAGAGCTACATAAAACAACAGAGAGCTAAGGACTTAAATTTAGCCCTAGACACATAAAGTGCATCTGTGCAACCTGGTGCAAACAGTGCAAGTCAAATGACACTGCAAACAAACAATACAAGACACTACAAGTCTATACACAAAAGATGATACACAAAAGAAGCACTGACCAGTGTACATACTGTACTGTCTATTCTACAGTATTCTACCAACTTGTTGTGAATGAGCAGTTATGTCTGCATTGTTGTCTGTTAATACAATAAAAGATGTAGCCATTGGATGCACACAAATTACACATATGCAGTATTGTCATAACAGTCATTCTATATTCATATCACCGTATATCATCAGTCAGTGTATTGTTTTCATATGATTAATTTATTTATTTTTCTCTGGTCAGTGAAATTCTATTTTATTTCATTTTATGTTATTCTATGGACAACTAGTTCCACTTACTGTAATTCTCATTTTATCTCATTTTATTATATTGTTTTGTTGTTGATGTTGATGTTGTTGTTGATGTTGATGTTGTCCTTCATCTGTTCAGTTTGTGGTTGTCACAGTGGATCGTCCGATCCACATATTTGAGTTTTGCACAGGTTTTACTCCGGATGCCTGTACTGATATAACCCTCCCATTTTATCTGGGCTTGGTACCGGCACTGAGAGTTAAACCTTTACTGGCTGGGTCAGTTCTCTGTCTGGGAATTGAACTCGAGCCTGCTGGATCCTGCTATTTTTATATCCCCTTTTTTTCTAATTGATTTTATTTTTATAACACAGTTATATTTCACTGCATGTTTACTGTGTATGATTGTGTATATGACCAATAAAATTAATTACATTTGAATATTTTAAACCGGTGATCTATGTGAAATGTATGTGCCATGATGGATACTAGTTACAGCAGCATAAAATTACATACAAAAGATATGACATATCACTGTACTGTAGGTGCACCAGTAATAGAGTCAGAACATCGGTTACATTCCTGTGAGTTTGTCTTATTCGTTAAATTCCAAATTCAGAGTTGAGTTAAGTGTGCATAGTTTGAAATGTGCAAATTACTATTCAGAATGATATAAATGCAGACTTACGCTGTTCTTGGACTTTATACTTCTGAACTATACACAGCTTCTGATAACAGTTACCACTTTTTATCCAAAAAAGCACACACACACACACACACACACACACACACACATTCAATATGCACAAACATGTTCCTGATTGCTTGAGCCACTTGTTCTTCATCTCATCTACCACTCTATAGATTCTCATACAAGAGAGGTAAAACATAAGAAAAGGTTTCATATTCTCATCAGAATTCCTCTATTTAATTCAATTTATTCATGCCAGCACATTGGCAGGATATTAACATCTTTTAAGTCCCCTTTATTAAATTTCACACTTTCAACCTTGAAGTTAATTAAGGTTGTGCAGAACAAGTGCTCAGTGTTTCTCTATCTCACTCGCTCCCTTGCTCCCTTTATTTGGGCTTTTTTCTATTTCCCTGGTGATGAAATCCTTTTTTTCCTTTTATTTCCTTAAAGGTGTTTTAAACAGTCATCCACCTGAACATAACACTTTCCCACTTCTAAAACCGCATCATATGTGCCATACAAATTAGTGTGTAATAGTGTAGCACTAGCAGGTATGTAGATGAGGTTACTGTAGCTGCACATTTCTGGCATTTGGCAGACACTTTTAACCAGAGTGACTTACATTTATCTCATTTATACAGCTGAGCAGTTAAGAGCCTTGCTCAAGGGCCCAGCAGGCACAGCTTGGTGGTCGTGGGACTCAAACTCTCAACCTTCCACTGAGTAATCCAACACCTTAACCGCTGAGCCATATCTACCCATTACGTCGGCTGCACATATAGAGGACATGATGTGAGGAGGTTTAGAGTTAGCAGAGAGAGATGAACACATGGGAAGAGAAAGGTTACAGTAACAGCAATGATTTTCACAGCTAAAGTGTAAAGCTGAAGAGGTGTCATGGAATACACTTTCCATCAGCCCCCATATGTCACACACACATGCATGTTGCGTGTTATTCTGAATAAGCACAAATGTTTAAGTTCTGGTTTCTGTGTGTGACGTTGTAAAGCTTTCATTGTCACTTGTCATGAGTTGTGCTGTAGTTTACATGTTCTTTGCTCTGTCACAACTGTTCATGTGTATGGACTTTGTTTTCTAGTTGTGTTGTTAGTATTATATATAATAAATTATATACACACGCATCCGCTTTCGTTTCCCATCCTGACAAGAGGCACCAAAGCTATTAGTCTGTGCTGAGACATGAGCGTGACAGACCTTTAATCTCAGCGTAATTAGAAATTTCAAGCGTTTCATCAAGCCAGTTCTTATTATTGTCCATTTCTAAAAAGATTTTGGTCATTTTTGTTTTAATTATTTACATATTACAAAGAATACTTTCTTTCAAGAAAGGATGGATATTTTTGAAATATCATTTTTGTTTCAATTCTTCTTATATTGTCATTTATTATTATATTTAGTTTCTATATTTTTGAGGTAGTTTGCAGTTTGTTACCACAAGACAATAATGTAAAAATAATTGCTTTTTTCAACGAAGAAAAGTAAAGAAAAGAAATTAAACGAAAAGAAAAATAAAGAAATAAAGATCCAATTTTAAGGCAAAAACTAAATCAAGTCAAATGGAACCAGATGCAATGCATAAAAAGTAAAATGGATTACAAATGCAATGTTTAATTATCAGATTTTTTCCATGCCTTCCACTTTACCATCATCATCATCATCATCATCATCATCATCATCATCATCTTCTTCTTCTTCTTCTTCTTCTTCTTCTTCTTCTTCTTCTTCATTCTCACTTTATGTAGATTTGAGCTTCCATTGCTCTAAGATTAATCTCAGGCTATCAAGAGTAAAAATAATGAAGCTTTCTGTAAGGAAGTGTTTATTTAACAGTTAGGTTGACAAGGATGTTGCTGGTTTGCATTTCTTCCACCACGGGACTTTGCAGTTTGTGATTCTGCTTTCTCTGTACCATGACAAGGTGTAGTTTTTGGTGCTTTATTTACTTAACAAGAGCGAGAGCGAGAAAGGAGTAAAAAAAAATGTTACAAGAACTGTGCTGGTTGCTATATAACTTGTCATGCAGATGTTTCACAACTATAAGTTTTATTATTTTATTATTAATAGTAGTACAAGCAGTATTAGAAATTTCTTATAAAGAAACCTTTAAATGTTTATTGTCTTGAAACTGTTTCCCATTCGTGGCATAGTTTAGAGTTCAGATCTGTTCACTGAACTGTATGTATTCTACACCATGCAAAAAGTATTTAAGCAGACCTGACCTGTTTCTGTTCACATCACTGTGACATAATTATATGGCCCATTTATTTTGTTGTGGTGAAATAAACATAATTCCAACCACGAATTTTCTTATGCCCGTTTCCGACGGACTGTATACGTGAAGCAACAGTGCATTTTTAGTTAATTTAAAGTTACTGGAGTGCAGAGTAACAGAAGGCGGTCATGATTTTTAATTAAGGATCATTGGACTCGGAGCACATCTGCTGAAGGCGGTGAGGTGCAGAGCAGAGTTCACACTGAGCTGAGACTGCATTACCCATGCTGCTCTTATGGTGCTGCTCATTAACTCCAATGCTGGGTAATGGAGTACAATTTCAGCTTAATGGTAGTCATTAATGTAGGCACAGGCAATTTGAAAACAAAACCAATTAAGACCTTCAGGATGGAGCTATTAGAACAATAACATGTTTAATAAGGAAGAGAGGGCAAAAGAAAACAAAGTTTGGAAGAAAAATAAATGATGTTAAAAAAAAAACCTAAGGCAAAATAAGGCAGGTTGCATCTGAGAGGTTTAAGAACTAAACTCTTCTGGGGAAAAAAGGTCATCAGTGATTGTTTAAATGCTTAAGGTTTCTATTTCTATTCTATTGTCCCAAGAGAGCTCTTTTTGTAGACATGAGCTGCTAAAGTGTGCTAATCATTTCAGCAAGAGCAATCAATTTGGCTCTCATTAAGACTCAGCAAATGGCAAAAGGACTAATGGGTGAGAAAATGCTCTAAAAGAACCTTTAAATGTGTTAAATGGAACCTTTTTTTCCTGCGACTGAGAAGATGAACATATTAACACATGGAACATTTCGTGTACTTTTATTATCTGGAGGATTTATTTCCATTTTTATGTTTGAAGTATTAAAAACAAACACCTTGGGTGTTAGTACCTTGGGTCATAGTACCTTGGGTCTGGAACCAATCCTTAGAGATTACTATTATTAAGTATTTTGAGTATTTCATTTGTAGATTAAGCTAGTGTCTAAGTAATTGCATGAATTAATAAAATATTTTGTTTAAGGTCAGGATATCTGGGAGTGTCTTGAATTCTTTATAGCTTACTAAGTGCTGCGACCGTGAGGGTTTGGATCTCCCATTCTAAGCCATGGCTTGTCTCAGGGATTCTCACTTAGGTGCTAGAAGTCTTTGCTAGTAATTTTGCTTTCGAACCTATTTGGTTGAAAAATTAGGAATAAATAAATAAATAAATAAATAAATAAATAAATAAAAATACAAATTAAAATAAAATAAAATAAAATAAAATGAAATGAAATGAAATGAAATGAAATGAAATGAAATGAAATAAATCTGTGTGCTTGTGTTTGTATCTTCATATGTTTGCCAGGAGAAATCAACTTTGGCAGGAAAGGTTAGCTTAATGGCGCTTTATAAAAGTTCTCTAACACACATTTACAACTATAATTACTGAGAGAAAGTAATAGTAATTGCAATAGGATATATTCAGGGTAGGCAAAAAAAAAATGAGGAGAGAACATAGAATGTTTACACCTTTCTGCTATATTCAAGTCTTTGAGTTGTTCCCAGGATTATTAGGCTGACGGTGCAGAGTGAGGTGAAGAAAGAAAGAGATGAGGATGATGAGGCAGGGACTCTTTGATATCAGAGCTGGATAATCCACTCTTTCATTCGCCTGTCATGTCTTCATCCTTGTGCCAAAGTGCCCTTTCATTAACCTTTGACTCCAGTCACCGATACGTTTGAAGTGCTTGGACTTAAATTGGCTTACCCTTCTCTGACGTTGTTTTTTTCCTTTGCCTCCATGTTCTTTTTTTCTGAAAGTATAACTTTCTCACAGGTCTCATGAAGTGCAGAGTCTGGAAGGATCTGCCTTGTTAAACAGTCTGCCATCAGTCTGTTTTTATAAACTTTGGTGCAGTGTCACACAGGGTAGTCAATTTCTAAAAATTCAAAAACCAGCATGCAGCGGGATACATAAAAGTTGATTCATTATCTTATGTCTGGATTGGAGAGGATACACTTATTATTATTAAATATTCTTCTTCTTATTATTATTATTATTATTATTATTATTATTATTATTATTATTATTATTATGCACAGGTAGTACCAAAATATCCTAATTAACAATGTACAGATGTAAAAATATGGACCATATCATATAGGTCCTACAAGGATTTTTATTTAGACATGTATACACATTATTTGAAGCCCCCGCGAGAGCCAGCGGCAGGATCCCACGCTCTCATTGCTGCTGCCCAGGTTCGATCTTGGGCAGGGATCTCACCCAGCTACTGAAGAGTTAACTCTCAGTGCCGGCCCGAACCCAGATAAAAATGGAAGAGTTGTGTCAGGAAGGACATCTGGTGTAAAACCTGTGCCAAATCTAAAATGTGAGCCACTTTGGTGACCCTGAACAGGGAACAGCTGAAAAAGGAAAAAAAAAAAAAAAACATATTATTTGAATACAAATGTTTCTATGAGGAACACACACTACATGTAAACTGATATTTCACAGTAAAACACACCCTAAAGGTCACTAATTAACACTGCCAACAAAAATATACATAATGATGTCATCGACTGGATTCACACTGAATTAGAAAATCATTGTTACTGTATCTGAACTGTGAAAGACAACTAAAGAACTGACTAAGTCATAACCAGACCGATAATGAAGACAACTTAGCAAAGTGTAATTAATAAATGGGGATTTAATGAATTCTTTGTTGATTTAGACCTTTTACTTGCAGCCAAATTCAAAGAAGTACTTAAATTCTAAAATAAAGCCAATTTTATTTCAATAATGATAATGATTTACTTGTTGTGTTCAGAATGCGCCAAGGCACCTGTGTAAGCCACTTGTGACAACTGATATAAATCTACATAAACATTTATAAAGACTTATTATAAGACTTATTCCACCAGGAAATAACTGTCATATAAAGATGCCAAACTTTTGTCAAGTTGAATTAAGAGTTGATTGAAGAAGCCTGCAGTCAAACACACACACACACACACACACACACACACACACACACACACTCGCTTTGGAAGCAGCTTGTGCTATACTTATAGACAATAGATAGCGGTTCAATGCTGTCAGAAATGCTGCCCATTGTTCATTATCCCATTTAGCCCTCACTTGTCAGATGGCATACCAGTAGTTCTCTAAGCCTTAAGGTCAGTTGTCATGACAATCAAACCTAAGTCAGCTCAAACCTGCCATAACACAAGCACTTGAAGACATTTCAAGATGGTTAAACCTAAAAAAAGAAAGTTCACCTTTTGCTTATGTGAGTAAACTCAACCTGAAGATAAGCTTTGTTTAGCTCACAAGTAGTCAAGACAATGGATTGTTGTTGAAAAAAATAAACTTGTGTTCAATATCCAAAACAATGTATATGAACTTCTCAAGTGAGATGAAGGAGAAGTACTGTGTGATCTTTGACATGGATCGTGTGCACACTGCTGTCTTCACTTCCATCAGTAGTCGCTGCACCAAGATTCAACACTGAAGAGATTCTAGGTTCAAAGATTTTACTCGTCACGTACAAAGTTACATACAGTATACAACTTGCAGTGAAATGAAAACCCAGCCATTCTTCGTAGGCTGTGCATAAGTTACAAAAAACTTGGGTTGTTGAATGGAGGATCGGGGTTGAAGCCACAGCACTGCCAAGCTGCCACTGTTGGGCCCTTGAGCAAAGCCCTTAACCCTCCCTGCTCCAGGGGTGCTGTATCATAGATGCCTAACATCCTCAGTTGAGATATGCGAAGAAAAGAATTCTAGTGTGCTATAATGTATATTTGGTGATAATAAAGGCTTAAAGAAAGAAGAAGCCCTTCCTGCGCCTCTCAGTTTTAGCCATCAGTCTGTGGAATTGTTCACCTGATTGCAACAAGTCGTTCCATATTTTCATAAAGTTCAACTTTTCTCAACGTTGTTACTGTCACCCATGTCACTAAAAGTCCCCATCACTCAGTGAAAATGAATAGTTTCATTTGCTTTCTCGCTGCAAATGACTGTATGTGTGAATGTAACAGAAGCATGTATTCCAAAAGCAAGGAATCAATCGAAATGCGGAAAATTTATTTAGGAATAAATACAAATTACAGTTTTTAACTTTGGAATTTTGATTCTAATTCTATTCGAAATTTATTTTATTCCTTTAAAACTGCTTTGTTTCTACAAATTAAATTGAATTGAATATGCATATATGAATCCTTGAATAATGTATGTAGTATGTTGTTGTCATGTTATATGTAACCCTATAAACACTGTTCTTAAGTAAAGTGGTTAATAATGTTCCCTGGTTACTTAGTGTAAAAGTTAATGGTGTGCTAAGAGAGATTTGTTAACTAAAGTTTAATTAGGAGATGCTTATTTCTTGTGTAACTACTGTCTGACTGATAATACTACGTTAAAGTGGGGAAACAAGCTTCAGAGTGGAGGAGACTTGATGAGTATTGATCAGAGAAGAGCAAGGCATGGCAGTGATGAGAGAGAGAGGGGGAGCAGACAAGGCTTGTGTGAAGAGGTTATGTAATGGGGAGTAGAAGGTGAAAGAAGGTTTTAGAGAGCATAAGAGAGCAATGGAGACTTAAGAGAAGAAGGAAGAAATAGAAGAGGATGAGACAAGAAGAGGGGAGAGGTTTACTGATGATAATAATAGCAGAGAGGAGCTCATCAGTTTTAATCTGAAAGGACAAAATTCAGGGTCAATCATTATAATACTTTCTGAGATAGCTTGACCTACTGGGTTTCAAACAAAGACGTTTGAATCCTATTCTCACCGAATGATCTTTTAGATGATTTCATTACTAGATAATAACCTGAGATTTCCTAAAAGAGAGTGTGATGTATTGTAAAGTTTTGGTGCTCCAGGCTGAGCCAGACAGATCTAATATATACACCATGTAAGAATCTCAGGACCTTTTACAGACGAAGACCACAAATCTTAGAGCTGCAGTAAAAAATGCCTAGAGAACAGAGAGTAGGAGTGAAAAGTAGGAAAAAGATGGGTAAATGTTGCTGAGTGTGTACAGTTAAGCATTCATTAATCACTGTGTGTTAACACTGCAAAAAATTGGAGCATCCCAACAGCACGGGGAGGGACAGGGGTGTGTGCTAATAATGGGAAGGCGGAATAAATCCATTAGGGAAAGTCACACAGCAAAGGAGTTAATTCAGCATGCCGAGTGTGCATCCAGGCAATGAGAGACAATATGGCAGGAATGGTTGAACTTTTCATGAACTTTTCATGAATAAATAAAATGAATTACAGTTTTTATTTTTGCAATGTTCCCAGAAGGTACAAGACTGATGTCAAATGGAGTTACTTAATATTTTTGACACAGGGCACTGTTTATGTCATTGACATCACTTTTATCTTGAGCTGTCTTCTGGACAAACTGCATCCTTGTGCTTTTAATACAGAAGAAGAAATCAGATTTGCATATGCTAAATGTAGTGGGCACTGCAACCTGTCTAACATACACTTCTTCACTAATTGCTACTCGTTATGCTTTTTCATGTGCGTGATCAAAGCCATGTGTGACAATAAACATACTGACATGTGTCTGTGCTGTGTTCATCTCAGCGGAACTAAAGCGATACACTCACTCCCACCGGATCCTCGCATGATGACTGTGAGCAGATGTTCCTGCGCACTAGGTGATCCATTAGCAATTATAAAGAACAGAGAGGAAGAACCTAAAGCACTAAATGAATACATTAGTGTTCAGGTATTCTCACTCACTATAATGTCTGAGTGAATGTTCTCTATTTAGACACATGCTGTGTCTGAGAACTATACAGTAGACCAAAAGCAGCAAATGAGAAGCACGTCTGAATTCTGTCTTCATAAAATAATACCCGGATGATCTACCGCTTCTGCCGAGACACTTTGCACTGCACTAGAGCAGAGTAACACTGCACAAAGTACACTTTTTAAGTGTATTTGCTATAGATATTAAAACTTTCAGTGCTTGTTGTTAAACTGTACTTGTTCAGCAAGTCCAGAGTAAAAGTTTAACTTATTTTTTTTTTCATTTGAAGACTTCAGCAGGAAGGAAATAGTGTTGGGTCTGTGGTGAACTCGGAAATTGCACTGTCCTGTTCTCGGTTGCTTAATTCCACTCAACTACAAACTGCTGTAAAAAAGAAAATGATTTACATTTACATTATTTTCTGTCCAGTGTCACCCAAATGAAGATGGGTTCCCTTTTGAGTCTGGTTCCTCTCAAGGTTTCTTCCTCATATCATGTCAGGGAGTTGGTCCTTGCCTATTAGGGAAAATTGTTAGAGATGTTGTAATATATATATATATATATATATATATATATATATATATATATATATATATATATATATATATATATATATATATATATATATATATATATAAAATAAATATAAATTAAATAAATTATATATATATATATATATATATATATATATATATATATATATATATATATATATATATAAAATAAATATAAATTAAATAAATTATATATATATATATATATAGATAGATAGATAGATAGATAGATAGATAGATAGATAGATAGATAGATAGATAGATAGATAGATAGATAAACTGAATTGTGAATTTAATTCAGTTAGGAAGCAGCTACAGTTATTTTTAGGAAGCAACTACAGTTTTTTTAAACAGATCTAGAGCTAAATATATAAAAATGGGTATCTCATAATGTGCTGTTTTAGTACCTATAGCGATGAATTAACAATTCTGTAATTAATCAACATAGATTGCTGTGTTGATAACCAGCAATTAACAGTTCAAAATATTAGGAAAAGTCACAATATTAGGAACAGTTTGCAAAGTTCAGCACAGCAAATAATCCAAAAGAGATTAGGAGAAAGCAGCATCAAAACAGGCGCAAGTCGATGAAGGTACTAACTGGTTCTTAGTCGAAACAAAAACGGGATCAAGAGCAGAAAGGCAGACCTCACAGGCACAAGTGAACTAAATGTGTTTTTCATAACTAATAACATGAAACAAAGGTGCTTATAAACAGTGCTAACAAAACATACTAATTAAACTCCAGTGAAGAATGGTGATAATCAGGTGGGAGTGCAACACATTCAAACACTCATACAATATACATCCATGTCTACAGCACCGCCTATATTAAACTGTTTACATGCTGTTTTTGCACATGCTGTTTGCAAATTCACACAATTGTTGTTTTTGCACAACACTTTTTATATCTCATTTAACTGCTGCTATTACACAAGTGTATATATGTTTACTTGAACCATCTTTGTTCAGAATCCTCTAGTTTTGCACAATGTACTATACAATATATAGCCATTGCCATTTTGTGTATTGTCTTGTAGTGTTTTGTATTGTCTTTGTCTCGTACTGGTTGCACACAATGCACTTTATGTGGCCAGGACTAACTTGACTCCTGGAGAAACATTGTCTCATTTCACTGTGTACTACATCAGCTATATATGGTTGAAATGACAATAAAAGCTTCTTGACTTGACTTGATTTGACTTGTGAGTCCAGCATGGCCATGTGTGTAGGCTGCGGTGAAACAGAGTCTGTGTGGTGCAAGGATGTTAAAGGAGCTTCTTGTAAGAATGTATTGCTGTATTACTTTTTCCTTTCTAGTATACTGGTGTGAAAATCTTTCTTTTGTTTTGTTTTTATAACAGAATTAGGTTTAATCAGATACCTGTTGCTAGTTTCTGCTAAAAGCTATTTTTAGAAAGTGTTATTGCACTAGCACAGTTACTAATAAACTGATAATTGCAGCAAAAAGCTGCCATCTCTGCTCACATTCTCACAGCAATCATACTGCACGTGTAATTGATTTAACACAATGATGCAGTAGGAAAAAACAAGCAGGCTACTAACCAACCAGGCCATTTTAAGAATTGCAGGCTCTCAAAAACAGTGTTATTAGACATATGGGTTGATCCATGCAGGCTTTTCAGTGGCTGTGTGTTAGACACTGCGCAGTTCAACGTGAGCATATGTTTCCTCACAGAGGAGAATTGTTTTCCTCAGTCAAGAAACTCACAATCCCAGACGCTGCTGGAGTTGTGCCAGAATTTTAATGAGCTCATTTCATGTTCTTCAGCCGTGTATAGAGACAATAGGTGAAAAGAACGTGTGATTCATCACTCCCTTTCTTTAGCACATTTCTTTTACTATTTTTACAGCATATCACAGATCTTGGGAAGCATACACTGTGGGGAAAAAAAAACAAATAAAGCTACTAACAGAGATTTTTATTCCGTTTCCATTATGCTGAAGAAATCTACGGAGCTATCAAAACTGAACCCATATTTAAGAGGACATTTTGTTCTATGTTTATTGGCAGCATCTTATAAGGTGGAATATGTAAAAATTCACTGTTAAATTTTCAAATTTAATCATTAATGTTATTTCACTGTATGTAATCATTAATGGGGTCCCGATTCTGGAACATTCTATAGGTGGACAAAACTATCTGTTTGTAGATGATGAACCTTAGTGAGCAGTTTGGGTGGCATCTCTCAGCTGTACCAGCATAAGCACTGCAACTATGACTGCAGTCAGCATTCACACACTGCTCCAAGGCCCTACTGTCAACAAACACAAGCACACTACTCAGATTCATCAGAAAAGCACACACACATTGTGCTTCAAGGTCCCTGCTGTCCGCTGATGTAACATCTTCATCAGATCTAGAGAGGTCCATGCAACTTCTCTTCCCAGAAGTCAGGCTTGAGTCTGATCAGTGAAAATAAAGTTGGGACTCAAATAAATAATGGTTGGCTCAATTCTCACTAATAAAAATGGTTCTTTGTAGAGTTTGTGTAGTAGAGAGGGCTCCAGGTAGAATCCATTTAAGAATCTATAAGCCTTGAAAGACATTGCATTCCGCATCGTCCTTCCTTCATGACCCTACATCCATAACCACTAATCACTTGGAAGAAAATGTACACAACTCTCTGGCTTGATTAGAAGTACTGCTCCACACCTTAACTTATATTTTCTGCTTGTACTCAGTCTACCAACTCCTCACTACCTGCTCATAACTCAACTAATGGTGTTATAGATCACTGTCAGACTGCCGATATGTTGAATACACATCGCACAAAATAAGAAGAAAAGAGGATTTTCTTGAATTTGATTCCTACGCCAATGCATATTTTATATTTTATCCCCTATCACCACACAAAAGGAAGAATTAAACAGAAAATGAATCACACTTTTAATAGGTGGAATCAATTTCTAATTTTTGTTTCTATAAACGAATGGAAATGGGAATGAGAATACACAGTCTTTGTGGTATCCCTCTTTGCTAATAGCATGATTAATTTCTACAGATTAATTCTGAGTGGAACGTAATTGTTGATATCTCTGAGTGACCTCATTCCTGCCAAACAAGCAGATGGTGGAGAGATGGACTTGATCCAAAAGTGGGCACACACACAAATAGACAAAGAGAGGAAAAGTAACACACACACAGAAAGAAAGAAAGTGAGAGTTAAAGACTCATAAAATAAGTTAAACGTGGAATATTGTATATGTTAATCCAAACATTATACTTTACACTTTATACTTTATTATACTTTAAATGTAAAGTACACTGTTGTCAGCAGTGTAGTTTAATCAGAGACGATACAAAACCGACTCTCTAACAAAAAAGACTCTCTAATTCCACTTTTGGCATTCAATGTAATTTCTCATGGCAGCCATTTAAAAATGATGGGCTTCAAAGAACATTAAAAGGCCTTATAAACAGACTTCTCTTGAGATTGAAATTTTTTTCCTGTGCATCTTAGTGTTATCTGTTATGTGTTATAATTCTAAAAGGGAAAAATATGCATGTTTAAATGTACCTATAATCTAAGCACGTTGTATATTAGGTTCCTAAATTTATTTATTTATTTTTTTTATTTTCTCCAAAAAACATGCCAGGAGGTAGAGGGGCTGAACTAATTTGCCCTAGGTGTAAATGATTATGTGACTGTGTGTGCATTGTTCCCTGTTCGTCCTTTCTGTGTGTGTGTCCACTTCACAGCCAGTGCCCTGAATCCACTGTGACCCTGACAATGATAATGTGATTACAATATCTGGAAAAATAAAGCCAAATACAGTTCATATGAACCTCACTATTTGTTAAAGTGAATACTGTGTTGTTATTATAACAACCCATTTTCTCTTCTAGCCACCTGTATTTTCAATTAAATTTAATTTCATATTTATTTGCATAGCACTGAGGACATTGTAACCAACAATGGACATTGTCTTAAAGAACATAAGAATACAAAAAAAAAAAAAGAAAACAAAAAAAAGATTAATATTAGACTTCTATTTAAATGTATTTGTATTTATCCCCAGTGAGAAAGTCTGAGGTGACTGAGGTGTCTGTTGATCTTTTCAAAGAGCTTTATTTCAGCCATGTGTACTGTTATACTCATGGCATTTTAGCATATAACAAACTTTTACAAAATAAAAACCATGCATGATAATTGATGAAGATGAATGTGAAGATTTCTTTGAAGAAAAGAAAAGTTTTCCGTACCATGTTGGGAAAGCGACTGCACTGTTAGCTTTGTGTAACATTTATAACAACATAGACATAGGTGTAAGATAGATAGATAGATAGATAGATAGATAGATAGATAGATAGATAGATAGATAGATAGATAGATAGATAGATAGATAGATAGATAGATAGATAGATAGATAGATAGATAGATAGATAGATGACTTCACATCACTAAAATATAGACTGCACTTTACTGATAACATGACATACTGCATTATTTTGATTAAATTCAAGAGAGAATAAATAGAGAGTCTGGTGAGGGAACAACACTTCATAGCACTTAAATACTCATAATGAATTGAAGTATTATCAAATAAAGAATGGATAAATTTGGCAAAATGTTGACTCTTTAAACACCCAGGTATTATTTCCTTTTTCATTTTTGAAGTTATCCAGTAGCTACAGTGAAGCTAATAGGATAAATTCTACATTTTTTTTGAGAGTGAGGAACAGAACAGTGGTTTAGCTTTTACAAATAAAAACAAATAAAATAGAAATAGTTTCACACACACACACACACACACACACACACACACACACACACACACACTGATGGACGCACACAGCCTGAAGAATGGTCTACAAATTGGCCCGTGTTCATGTTTGGGCCCCTGAGGGAGCAGGTGCAGATGTTTGCCTGTTTAGCCTACTTCTATGACCACCTCTAAGCCACCTGGCCAGTCTCTGTTCTCACAGTCCATCTGTAAACACTAATCAGATCATAAGAGCACTCACAAACTACTTCACACACTTTTAAGCTCTAAAATGGTAAAGAATTGTGATGGGGTATCCTATGACTGACATGCTGCAGGGGATGGCCTTCAAGTACCTTTGTTTTGTTGCAGTTTGTTTGAAATATAATAGTCGACGGTACAGTAATAAGCATTATATCACAGTTTTATGTCAACCTAAGACAGTTGTAGACAATCTGTAAAATACCGTGTATAAAACAATGTGTATGATACTGTACATGAAACCCATGTGTGCAACATTTCTACCGTGAACACATTTTGTTACAAGCCGTGTTTCGTTAAAGCCTGTGTAAAGTTAAAGGTAGGCCAATGAGCATAAAGGGGTGGGTCTTGTCAATATGGGCGGAGAGAGTGTTCAGTGCGCATGTGTGACATCAGCAGAAAGCGGTTTTAACATTGTGATGGAGGATAAAAACAAAGAAAGAAAGCGAAGAAAGGCTTACGATAAGGCAAGAAGTAGGACCCGTGTTAATATAGGATCAGCTTTCCAGCACTGGAGAGAACTGAAGGAGCAGGAAGTTGGCCGCATATTCACAGATTGGAGTTTCCCGAGTCAATAACTCCTGAGCTAAACGCTGTTACTACACAAATAACACCTCTTTTCTATCGTAGTAATGTAGAGAGGCAGCTACAACCACGTTTTGCTAGTAACAGCGTTTAGCGTTTCTCCGCTTTCTTTCTTTGTTTTTATCCTCCATGTCAATGTTAAAACCGCTTTCTGCTAATGTCACACATGCGCACTGAACACTGTCTCCGCTGCATATTGACAAGACCCGCCCCTTTATGCTCATTGGCTACACGTTTGTTTTGATTTTTTGTTTTGATTTTAAGTTTGTCGTTCGGACTCTTTTCTGAAGCATTTCTCAAAAATCGGAGACCCTTCCTTTAATTTGTTGCAATGTACCTATAGGCACCTGCGGCTTATAGACATGTGCGGATTATTTATGTTCAAAATAATATATTTTTTTTAGAAATTCAGTGGGTGAGGCTTATATTCAGGTGCGCTCAATAGTCCGGAAATTATGGTACAGCATATCACTAGCAGAACATCAAGAGGATTTAGAAACGTCATCTCTGTCCCTCATTCGTAGGTTAAAAAAGTGTTCAGCATTTATTTCTACCGAAACAACAGTGCTTTGTGCATAAACTGGTATAAATACTAATGGCAGCTGGCAACTGAGTGTAAATAAAATGCATTATCAGTGTATGTGTTTGAGCTAAAGCTGTTGCCTTGCTCATTCATGTGCACTTACACACAACATGCACTAATATCAATACAATCATTGTGGCTCTCAAATCAATTGTAATTTGAGGCAGCAGTGTGGTGCATATGTCTCCAAAATGACCTGACAACTCTGAGAGATATAGTGACATGTTTATCGATTATTCTCATGTTTGATGATGTCGATTTCTAGCATTGAGGGAGGAAAAGGGCTGTGTGCTAACATTATACATTACCACTATGATGAGAGCAATGTGATTTTAAAAAAATTAGTACACAGGTGATTAGGAATCAAGGTCCACCTGCAAATTGGGTTTGGATTAGTCTTTGTGTGTGTGGTTTTGTGTGTGTGTGTGTGTGTGTGTGTGTGTGTGTGTGTGTGTGGTTATCAGCAAGGACCAGTAGCAAATGAATCCCAACATTCATTATACTGCTTCTAGAGATTTTCTAGATTTGTAGATTTGTGGTTCAATCACAGTGCAATGCTGAACATTTTTTTAGAGAAATTCAGAAATGAAGTGGATCAAATTGCAATTAAGAATTCCATTCTGTCTTTTTGGTTCTTACATTTTGCTTTAATGTTTAAAGTCAAGTCCATCTGTTAGCTAGATTGAAATCTGATTGCTCTATAATGCATAATATTTAGAATATGCATTTGATCACCACATTCCTGTCTTGTTCCTTTTTTTTTAGATGTTTTAGCAAAATATGCAACACGCAACATGAAAATCCTGATTTTGTATATTTTCTTTTACAAATTTTCCGAAAATGTGTCTAGGAAAGATGTAGGTATTGAGACATGGCTAATATGTGTGCCGGAACTTCTTGAAATGGTTTCAGGTTTCAGCAGTAAATCAGGTATAAATCATTAAAAAAATACATGGAAAATGTGGATCTAGAGAGAGTCCACAATTTTATTTTCACCAGGATCAGCAATGTCAGTGTTTTTTTCTCCTTCCACACTTTTGATTAATTTCATTCCAGTCAGGATATGTACCTCTGCAATGTTCCAGGCTGATCTTACATTTTGATTGCCATATTTGCCCTTCTAGAATGCTTGTACAACATAATGTATCATCATTGTGTAATACAATCATCTGCATTCATAGGACAAACTTGCTTAGTGTTCTCCTGTACTCTTGTGTATTTTTAAATTGTTGTCTGGTTGGCTTTTATTTTAAAGGAGATGGTATTACAGACATCCCTTAGTGAAAGTATTCCTATATGGAATAAGACTCTACTGTAGGTGCAATTACACTTGTATTTTTTTGTACCGATAATCCTTATCCAAATAAATAACTGCATAATACAACCCAGGGCTCTGATTAAACTATAGACCTGTGTGTGGAAAAACAACATGGACACGGAGTTGACAGAGAATTGTGTCTTTCAATAATATGTCTTGTCTATTTTGTGATAATGTGTTTTGGTATGTGTCATGAAATGGCAAACAACAACCAAAAACTCTTAAAAACAAGACTATGAATACATAAACTATGAATACAATGCATAGACAAAGACTGCATGGGCAAAACTATTTAAAAGCTTGATAAAGAAAGACAGAGCACCAGTAAAAAGAAACAAGTTTGAGTTATTAGAGAACCATAATAGAACTAAACACCAACAAAGCACCATGTCGGAATGTTCAGATCTATTTGCACTTTGCACACTAATTTCTACACATTTCTTAGACTCCTACCTCATATTTATTTATTCCCAAATCTGTACAGAAGACATTAAATGTGCAATACATAAATATTATTTAAACTTAGCTTTTTTTGTTACTTTACTTTACTAGAACTTTACTGTTTAAATGTGCAATAGGTTAAGTGCAATAACGTGCAATAGGTTAGTATCTATTAATAAAAAGTGCTCTATTCTACTTTACTCTACTATTCTTTACTTCACAGACCTTAGAAATTAGGCATTAGTCTGGTTATATTTTATGAAAATGCCCCACCTAACTTCTCCTGAAAACATCACAAACCTGAGTGAAAAAAATAATTGTGTGAGCAGGAATAAATTTGGTCATACACACTTCTGTAGTCGAGACAAATTACGAGCTCACAGTATGTAGCTGGGGTTGAAGACCAGAATTCAGGATCATATCCAGAATTCACAGATCACATTAAAGAGTGCTTGCATTTCTACTTGCTATTTCTATTTCTACTATTTTTTCTATGTCTGTTTTAATAGTTTCTGTGAGCATAGTAATAGATCATGGCATTTCATTATACTCCTAATTTAATATTTTTCTCCAAATCCCTAATTTTACATACGGTATAATTTACACACTCACCTGCAACATGCCTACTAACTTTCTGAGATGTTTTCTATTTAATTATGTTTTTATTAATGCTCAAGTATAAATAAAATCTAAACTATATATACACTCTATGGCCTCCTCTTGTCTATATAATAAATGCCCTTTCTATAGTTTGACTCATTTTACTGGCCACGAATACACTAAAAAGCACAAAGTGAATCAAGCGTAAGCCTAGCCTAGACTTTTAATGCCACAGCCTAAAATAAAACACCTTGGGAGATCTTAAAAGCAGTGTGTGGGTATGCTTTGTATTTGCTTGTGTATGATATAATTGCAAAGCTCGGGTGGTGTATTGCATGAGACCTTAAGAAAGCTCCATTCTTGTCAACAAAACCCAAGCTTTCAATACCCCAGACATTAATTTCTACTCATACAGCAGGCGTCCCACTTCCGCAATACTCACTGACTGCACTTTTTTTTTGCTGGATTTGTCTCGGTTGTCGATGCTCTCTTGGCAAACTGTGTGGGGATGAAATTGCCTTGATTTCACACTCAGATGAATTCCCTGGAGGTCCTACTGGATCATTCAGAAAAGGGCTTATTAAAGAAGCTGAGCTAAAGCCATCATCGGGTGCCATCGTCTTCAGTACGGAGAGAAGTGAAGAAGGGCAGATTGATAGTGAGTCTTTGCGTAATGGTACAACTGCAAAACAAAGAAATGACTTTTAATATGTTTTTGTGTATAACAAGTAAACGATAACCTCTGGCTCGGCAGCAAATACTTAAAGAAAGACAGAGAGAGAACAAGGTGCTAGAGATGCCGATTCATTAATCTCCTCCAAACACATGTTAGAGAGAGGTCTTGGGAGAGAAATGTGTATTGTGTGCACAGAGAAGCTGCTCTGAGACCTGTGCAGCTTCTTGACTCACGGTAGTTAAAGAAGAAATCAGGACTGTCTGGCACGGTTTTGGAACAGCCCTCTAGGGGCAAAACTGCTCTCTGCAATCAGAGCAATCAGATGGTTTCGTGTCTTGTTGGCTTTAGCTAAGCAACAACACCGAGTGAAGTAGTCAAGATTCAAGGGTTTATTGTCATGTGTAAACAGGCAGTTATATAATACAATCCAATTCTTACTCAGCGACACCTCCAGCAACCTCTGACATGATTTAAACAGGATTTATATAGAAGATACAAAAAAACATGCATTATAAATAGTTCAAGAAGGAGGGAGAGGGTAACAAACAAACAAAAAAAAGACATACTGTACATTTGCAAGAAAAAGTGTATGTGTGTAAATTGTAGTTATTTTAGTTCATTCAATTCATTTATTTTAATTCACAACTTATTGTGGGATGTTGACTCTGTGCATTTCCTTTTGCCCCATAGGACTATATAAAAATCCCAACATAAATAGAAATAGTTGCAGGCTGTAGTGTTTAACTAGATTTCATTTAATACATTTATAATTCAGATATATACTTCTCTCTAAAGTATTTATATTTTGACTACAAGTCTATAATACGTTTATTATTTTATGCATCACTGTGTCTCTTACTGGACCAATCAGAGAAAAGGGACTGCCATCTGCTGTGTTCACTCAACTGTTTGACAGCTAAAATTGTGTGTGTGTGTGTGTGTGTGTGGTTGTGTGTGGGTGTGATGCAACATTTGAATGAGTGCAAATGACTAATTACTAATCTTGTAAGCTTTCATTCTTCATACATTCTTTTATTCTACTAACAACTAGCCCAATCATAATTACAGAGGATAAATATGTATGCTCACCTCTTAAATATGTGCATAATGATATGTTTACTTTGCAGATTTGGTGTTTACAAAGAATAAGAATAAAATCAAATTCATGAAACCTAATGTGGGAACGCTGTGGCAAACCTAAGCTAAAAATAAAGGGGGAAATTAAAGAAAAACAGTTGTCTAAAGATTGAAAAAATATGTCCATTCATCATGTTGTCCATTCAGAAAACTACTTTAAGATAGGTGTCTAAAAAATTTAATAAAGTGATGCGTCTTTATTTATCTGCAGAATAAACTGGATGATATTTCTACGCTTTCCAACCAAGGTTTATCCAAAGAACTTGGAATCACTGCATAAAATAACAAAATCACAAAACTATAACTTCTTATATCTTCTACTGCATACATTAATGAGAAGAAAAGATGAAGGATGAGACAACATGGACTCATGCTTGCTAATTCATTATCTTTTCAGATGACTGGATTCGGGTGAAGTGATGTAAAAGTACGACTGGGGGCAGAATTAACGTTCGTACAGTTTCTTATGACATAAGGAATCTAAAACCACACCACCTTCCCTGATACCAGTTTATAAAACTGCATTCATAGGACTGAGGTTCTTAATGAGATAAGAGGATGGTATAGATGTAAATATAGATGGAACATATTTAAATTTAAAGGTATCACCTGTGCCACAGAGAAGTCAATGGTTTTTATGATGTTTTTTTGTTTTAGAGAATCACTCACTCACTCTCACTCATCTTCTACTGCTTATCCGAACTACCTCGGGTCACGGGGAGCCTGTGCCTATCTCAGGCGTCATCGGGCATCAATGCAGGATACACCCTGGACGGAGTGCCAACCCATCGCAGGGCACACACACACTCTCATTCACTCACGCAATCACACACTGCGGACAATTTTCCAGAGATGCCAATCAACCTACCATGCATGTCTTTGGACCGGGGGAGGAAACCGGAGTACCCGGAGGAAACCCCCGAGGCACGGGGAGAACATGCAAACTCCACACAAACAAGGCGGAGGCGGGAATCGAACTCCCAACCCTGGAGGTGTGAGGCGAATGTGCTAACCACTAAGCCTGTTTTAGAGAATCTAATTTTTGTATTCTGTGGTATATTGTTTGTTCTTATATTGCTTTCATTCATTCATTCATTCATTTATTAATATATGTGTTTGAAAATAGGATTTTGTTTTTAAAGTAGTCTATTTTTACAAGCAAACTTTAGGATAACTTTAAAATTAAGCTTCAGCTTTAACAAAGCACAATAATAAGCTACTAGTTTTCATTTTTGAGGAATAGATCCAACTAAATTTGTTAGAAATTATTTTAAAGAGGTACAAACAAAAGTAACAATTGTCCGAACAAAATAAACACAGTCCTGAAAAAAAAAATTAAATAACTGAAAAGTTCATTAGCCAGATCCAGGTTCTAACTATTACCTATTTTCTACTAATTAAGTATGCTTGTTTCAGCATATTACCTTAATGCCTGAAGCGGCTGTTAAAATTGCAGACTGTAATAAATTTTAAGTTGTATAATTTGCCACATTTTGCTCAGGCGTCTCATATTCACTTTATGTTTAGCTTGTACTGTATATCTGTGTTCTGTGGATTTTTTTAGTACCAAGAGGCTATTTGTGTTGTGTGTACATGTTTGTCTCAGAGAGAGGGCCCTACAGAGAGACAGAGGAAACGGTTAAATAGAAGTGCCTGTACTGCTAACAGCACTGTCACAGCATAAGTGTGGCAGTAGCCAATCGTGTGCGAGTGACTGGAATACATTGTACGCTAATTAGCTTGTTATGGTGGCAGGTGACAAATGGAAGAGAGGCCATGTTGCTGTGACATTAGCTGTCATGATACGAGCTGCTGTGGCATTAGCAGAAGAGTGAAAATGTCAGTGTAAATAGCTTGAGCACATAAAATGTCACCAAGCTTCTCCCTTCTTTAACACCACATCCCTCCACATCTTAAGCACACTCTCACCAAACACACAGTTTAACCCTTTATATCCCACAGTTAACTCTGGCTTCCCCTAGAGTTTAAACCTTTAAATCAAATGACACAAAGCTTTATTTTACATTTGACTATTTCTTTTTTCTGAAATAGCACTCAAATGAACTATAACATGAAAAACATTTACAGAAATATCTACAACAATCTCAGCAAGGTTTCATACTTGTCAGTTCATAGCAATTCGAATGACTCGATTTAGGGCTGTTTGAATAAAATTCAAACCATTGTTTTCACTTCTTCACATTTTTTACAGTGAAAACACATAATGAGAGTTTAATTTCCATTATCTCCATTATTCAGTCACCTGCCAATTCTCAACATGCAGCCAAATCTCCATTAATAAACCGCTACCAACTATTTTTTTGAAAGAATAAGGTCTATAGAAAACTGTCCATCCATACTTAAATCTTAGTTTTTTCATGTTGTACTAATTTGTACTGCTTATTTACAGAAATGATTTTCAGTCCAATTCTCATTTATTAAAAAAAAATAATAAGAAACAAAACTGCTAAATTGTGTTCTTTCCTAATGTGCTCATTTAGTGAATTAGTTCTCCCAAAATATAGACATTTCTTTTTGGTAACACAATTATCTAATTTTGGTTCACAAAGCATCTGATATGTTTTATAGGTTAACTTTGCAACAAGCGTCAAAATCCTCAAGGTTTCATCTACCTCTGTTTATTCAGAGCTACACTTATTTCAAGTTGATTAATGCAAAAATGTATGTTCCAGAAGGAAGACTTGCATACATGGACAACGATCTTATATTACGTTTTTTATATTACGTATATTACGTATTTATTACGTTTATGGAGTTTAGAGATGATGAATAAAGTGGAAGGAAAAACTAATAAAACACTGTATTGTATTGTATTGTATTGTATTGTATTGTATTGTATTGTATTGTATTGTATTGTATTGTATTGTGGGGACACGGTGGCTGAGTGGTTAGCATGTTCACCTCACACCTCCATGGTTGGGGGTTTGATTCCCGCCTCCGCCTTGTGTGTGTGGAGTTTGCATGTTCTCCCCGTGCCTCGGGGGTTTCCTCCGGGTACTCCGGTTTCCTCCCAAGGTCCAAACACATGCATGGTAGGTTGATTGGCATCTCTGGAAAATTGTCCGTAGTGTGTGATTGCGTGAGTGAATGAGAGTGTGTGTATGTGCCCTGCAATGGGTTGGCACTCCGTCCAGGGTGTATCCTGCCTTGATGCCCGATGACGCCTGAGAGGGGCACAGGCTCCCCGTGACCCGAGGTAGTTCGGATAAGCGGTAGAAGATGAGTGAGTGTATTGTATTGTATTATAGTGTGTTGTGTTGTATTATTATATTCTCCTGTTATCTCATTGTCTCTAACTGTTAGCTTTTTCATTGTTTGACTCTAGTTTAATACTGTATTTGTTAAGTAGCTAAGTGATATTTATTTGATATACAAATTATACTTCGTTGTGTTTTAAACTTGAGAGTAATTAGACTCGGACATTGTAGTAAATGGTACACTATATGAAAAGTTATCATACATATCATATTGATATATACAGTTATCAATGAATGAATGATTTTACCATATCTAGTACCAAAACTGTTAAAATTTTATCAACATGGATAAATACATGAGTGTGTGTGTGTCTGTGCGTGTGTACGTGTTTGTGCATGTGTGTGCATGTTTGTGCATGTCTGTGTGTATGTGTGTGTGTGTGGGTTTTTGTGTGTCTGTGTGTGTGTACTTCTGTGTTTGTGTGTGTTTGTGTGTATGTGTGTGTGATGGTATTAAGAGGTTAAATCAATCTGGAAAGAGTGAGCGAGCTATTAATGATGTGTTTCTAGTGGGAGGTGATGTATGTGATTGAGAAGCGGCCCTTGCCTCATTGACCTCCTGAAGGTCCACTCTAGTAAACCCTCCTCTGTGTAAATGTGTGTTCATGTGTGTAGCTAATGAGGTGTGGGTGTGAGTGTGTGTAACTGTATCTTTCATCATCCGCCATTAAGACGCTGCTACATCAGCCTCTGAGTCCTAATCAGCACCCCAGCCACTGAACCTGTTTATGTAACATCCACATTGGAAAATCCTGTTATGCTGGCCTCTGCCAAACTGGTCTCTCATTGACTGGACTATATTACCCTTGGAGTTTTACATATTCTCCAAATGTCTGCATAGGTTTCCTCCAGGTTTTCCAATTTTCTTCTTCTTCTCCCTAGTGGTTTAGCAAAAACAAAATGACCGTATGTATTCCCACCTCATGTAAACTTTCCCTGTGATAGGCTCTGAATTTATTGCATTACTGAACAAGTTGTAAAGCAGGATAAAGTGAAGACTGAAGATAAATAAAGAAATGAATAGCTGATAATACATTTTATAATTATAACATTATTCATTTGCTAAAGTTTTAGTATGGACAACTTCACATGGTGCTAGATGAGGGTTTGAACCAAACTGCAGTCTGAAAATGTGCATGAACAAAGACCTTTTACAAAGAAATGTAATTTCATGGTATATACTGTCACTGAATGTATGTCTCACTGAATGTGTCTCAGAAAGTACATTGCATGTTCCCTTCAGACAAAAAGTACATGCTTTTCTGTTGAGTATTATACTTTAGCTTTGCCGCCATAATAATATCCCATTATAACAATTAGCTTTTGAACATTTTGTGTGAGCCATCTTTGATATCTCATCGCAAACTGCCCTGTTATTTTCTCTGGTCTGAATCTTGGAGTGTAAAACACTCAAATGAGTAGGAGCAGTTAACCAGCTCCATTACAGTGGGATTATTATGTATGGCACTACGAATTTAGCATCCATTTCATGAAGCACAGCCTAGAATTATAGTTGGATTTTCTACTGGCACAGTTCCATACATGGCAGGGATATGAAGAGCATCTGTTTTGCATTTTTACGCCTCATAGCAATCCTGCAGAGAGCTAGTGATATAATGCTGCAACTTTGTATGGAAATAATGCAGCCATGAAACCCCCCACCACCACTATCTTTGGAGAGGGTGTGCATTTTTTTTTCTTGAATATAAAGCACTATTTGAATTTATTTTTAAAGCTTTAAAGCACAAAATAGCTACACGGCTAATGTTCTTATTCAAACATATAAATGATCATGGTATTTCATCCCAAAATACTATTTGTCATTTCACCATATGAAAGACATTTTATATAGTATATATCACACTTGTTATTGTTACTTGGTATGTTAAAAATATACAATAAACTATTTGAAAATTTAAAATTGCATATGTAACTGTGGTCCATTTACACTTGTTCATTGAACATTTAAAGGAAACACCCTCGCTACATCATAGTCATCCTCATCATGCTAAGCTCTCTCTCAATGGTAGAATTGAGATGGTAGACCAATATATGTAACCTATTAGTATACTTTTGTTTATTCTAGACCACCAAGGTGGTTTCCTTTACAAACTAGTGAATGCAATATTTAATAGATGCCCAAAAATTATGAGGACACATAACCCCTCTCACCCACAATGATGATCTTACTCAGACTGTTTCCACAAAATTGGAGGCACACAATTATCTACATTGTCTGTATGTTGTAGAATTTCCCTTCACTGGAACTCTATATTAATGTCCATGGTATTGGAATAGGATGTTGTACAAGCAGACATGGGTGTGATAGTCAGGTCTCTATATACCTTTGTCCATATAGTGAATCAAATCCATCACAAGAGTCTATAACAAATCCTGGTGACAGTTCTAATAATGCTCATACCTCATACTCATACAGCTCTCATAAATAGAGCACTTGCCATACTTTATAGAGCATGAGATATGTCATTTAATGGGATAAGACACCTCTTAAACTGCGTACAAGTATGGTTGCACCATTGTTAGAGCAGCCTATACCCAGTTGGCTTGACTGTCTTTAAACAGGGAAGCCCCAATATGGTTCAACCCAAAGCACACAATCAGCTCACCAGTGAGCCGTTCAGTTGGCACTTACTTCTACATAGCTCTTGAGAGCCTTCACTGGATATAGGGCTGGTTTGGGCATGTTCTCATCTGCAAGGCCATATAGGTTGATAGGTTTATTGACATACTGGGGTGAAGTCTGATCCCCAATGAAAACACAACGAGCTGACAGATAATGCATGCAATTCTGCTACTCCTCTGTATTGATGTAGTGATGGCCAGTAAAAATACAGCTTTTTTCTACATTTGGATTTTTTTTTTTCTACATTTAGAAAAAAGCATCTTTTAGCGGTTCATATGGCACTTCGCACAAACTGCAGCAAAAGACAAAGGTGATGAATAGCCTGCAGCATATTAACAGGCTGCAAGATGCACTTCATGGCTATTAGAATTGTGCTGCTGGGATCTGTAAATACCTGTTGGAGATGTTTATGTTCAGACATTTAGCATCTGTCATGCACTGTGGCAAAGCAAACACCTTCTTCTTCTTCTTCTTCTTCTTCTTCTTCTTCTTCTTCATTTTGCTCTTAGATAAACAACAGGTTGTGGTAGGTGACAAGCTTTCAGGAAGTCTTAGTTTATAAGTGTTTGGACTTCAGATTAGTTACTCTTTGTCCAGATTATTTATGTTGATTTGATTTAATCATGTTGCTTCTACACTGATCATTTTATTCTAGCACAGAAATACTTTCGGTTATTTTATTTATATACTGAATGATTAAGTAGGCTATACTTTGCTAACAAAGGATACTCTCATAACAATTTTGGTGAGCTGGTCAAAATGTCCCTGATCTAACTTTGCACCACGAGTCAATTTAGAGGTGGGAGTAATATTTAAATATTGGCGTTTTTGATCAATTCATTTCCAAGATGCTCTCAAATGACCCATAAAGCTTTCCTGGGTTAAAAAGATAAATCTGACCATTGTTCATTGCAACTCTACCGAGTGGTGATCAGTAAACAGTTTCACATTTTCTCTTAGTCTTTGGCCTTTGGCTCAATGGAGTGCTACAGTAAGTGTTTGTTCTAAGTCCATTTAAGACCAAACAAACCGTTTGTTGCTGAAAATTGTAACGAAATATAATGTTTTCACCACTCAGGCTCAGAATTTTTAAGGTAATTGCTGCCTGACTGGTATTACACATGTTCACCATCAATCACCAAGCACAGATGGTGAGCCCACAAGATGGCTCCATGTCAGGGGTGGGTCACAGTAACCTTAATCTGGGAAGCATGCATCTATTTATACCTTTCATTGTGGTCTTTATGATTTAACTTTGTCCGACCCCTCCCCTCAGGCATGTTCGACAGAGGTAGCCCTGCTGGGAGGATTCTCTGAGGTTCACTACAGTACATAAGCCCTTTCTTAATAACAAGGTCTCGAAAGGATTGTGTTTGTCTTATAGACAATAGAAATGCAATTTTTGCAATCCTACATCTTACAAAACAATATCCTAAAAATACATTTTTATGGTCACCCTCTAGACATATTTTTTGAGTTTGGTTAAAGAGAAATTTAATAAAGTGTCATTTTAAGCCATTTGACTTTATGTTCCTTGTATAGATGCTTATTTAAAATGTATTTAAATATGTTATTACTTTATCAAAAGGCTTTACGACTTACATTGAAATTACTGGAGCATTAGAAAAGAGTGTTGGGAAGATCTCTCATGAGTGTATTAGCCATACGAACTGAATATACTGTATTTGTATTGTTGTTGATTTGTTTTGAAATGGTTTGGACAAGGGCTGAAACTATACAAATATTCATTAACCAAAAGCATTCACTGTCTGCAATCCTCAACACTACACCAAAAATCTTTAAACATTCAGTGCTTTGAGCAGAGAAAATTACACACTGATTCTCCCTAATGTGAGGTGCTATGGACAGTTGTGTAATTACTATACTTGTGTACAATTTTACAGGTTAATTAGTGATGGAGGAGAGCAGTATTCCACTTTAAAGCATTTCACAATCAGATACAGAGACTACTATAATGCAGGTTCCATTATGGAATAACCTTCAGCCTCTCTCTCTCTCTCTCTCTCTCTCTCTCTCTCTCTCTCTCTCTCTCTCTCTCTCTCTCTCTCTCTCACACACACACACACACACACACACACACAAAATGCTATAGTCACTTGGTTTCCATTTAATAGTGACTCCCTTCCCTTTTCCCCCATGTTCAGGGGAAAGGGAAGTCTCTGTAATTGAGGTTTACACGCTTGTCTTGCTGAAAAACTGCAGATCAAGTCTGGTAGAGGCAGTACAGTCATGCATGAAATTACAAACGGAATTTTATTGCCCTACGTCCACTGCATCGTCTAAACAGGAATCATGGTCAGGCTATGAGCATCTTAGTTTTATTTCATCACCGAGCTCACATGCTGGCCAACTCATTTTTGGTGGTCTACGGTATGTGCATTATTCCTTCATATAGAAATGGCATGATCTTGACATAAAACACCTGGAGTAAATATATATTATTTTATTTGTACATTTTTATAGGTAGTCCAGATTATTTCTCTATGTTACTCGTTCTTATAGTTGACAGGTGGTTATGTATTGTGATTTTGAGCCATAAATTGCAGAGTAAATGGAACCACCTGACTGCTTCAACCAGGCTTCAATCTGCAATATGATTTCCCTTCTGAAAAAACAACATTATAGCAAAATAATATATGTTATTCAGTATAAGCAGTGGCAGCTCAAGTGCTTAAGGCTCTGGGTTGTTAATTGGAAGATTGGGGTTCAAGCCCCAGCACTGCCAATCTGCCATTGTTGGGGCCCTTAATCCTCTCTGTTTCAGGGGTGCTGTACCATGGTTGACCCTGCACTCTAACCCCAACCTCCAAAGAAAAAGGTTCATTTTGCTGTAATTCAAATGCAAGATTTAGGTTGCATAACTTGCATAATAAGAAAAGAAACTTTAAATCCATTCACTTGTTGTTGTACTTAACAAACTTGCACATATTGTTATTGCCATGAGCTGGAGTTACTGTACTTAACAAGAACTAGCATGTGTTTTTAACAAGATTGTAATGCAACATGGCATGACATCAGTTCCAATAATCGCCACTTAATAAACCACTATATTGTGCAGCAGGATGCAAAAGTTTGTACACCCTTACTGAAACAAAGATTTTACAGATATTTATTTACCATAAACATGAATGGTCAGAAATGTACTATAATTATATAGACATTAACAAAAACATACAGTAAGTGACATTTATGAATGTGACATGAACATTTCCTTTACCTGTTTCTAAAGATTACTGCTATATATTTTGGAGTTTTTTCTCAACATTTTTTAAAATCTTTCCCAGGATCCCCCACACCACTGCACTGTCATTTTAACTCCATTAGCTTCCACAGTAGATATAAATCATTGATGCTGGCCTACACAAACAATACCAGCCATACTACCTGAATGCACTTATCGAATCCCTCTCTGCACTGTGTTCCCTTTGAGCCACAAGAATTGTTCAATTTTACTCACCATCACTCAAGAACAAAGAAGAAACAAGGAAGACCTGCATCCAGACTTTTCTCTCCTCACACAGGGGTGCCTGTGAATGTAGGTTTTTTCATTTGTAGATATTTATTATGAGTAATAAATCACCCTTCTGCTCAAAATCACTGTAAGCTCATAGTCGAGTCAAGTTGAATTTACATTAAAAAATCAGTTAAGCATTTGCCTTACAAAATTAAGGAATGATTAATGAAAACCAGTTAAATACATGGCAAGTTAATTTATTAACTTCAGATAATAATAACTTCAGCAATTGCTATTCGGATTTTGTAATAGCAAAATTGCTTTGACCGTTTTTTAAAACTCTTTTTGATAGAATATTTTACAGGTACAATTAGACGTACAGCACTTGGTAAATGCTCTTATACAGAGCAACTTACATTTTCTCATTTATACAAGTGAGCAGTTGAGGGTTAAGGACCAGGCAGTGACAGCTTGGTGAAGCTGGGAGATGAACTCATGAACTTAAAGTCTGTATGGTAACATCTTAAGCATAGAGTTACCACTTTCTTGGTAGGTAGGAGATACTATACTGAAGTGTTTAAAGTGAACATTCCCATTAATATGATCTAATAATCGTAAACCATTAGCTTCAAACTGTGGCAGAAAAATGAATGATATCCATTTTCAGTAACTTTATAGCATTCTCCAAATTCTGTGTTGAGAGTAGAAGGGTGGCAGGTGAAATATGTCCACAGAACAGATCTAAACAAAGTTAGATGCTATTCAATGTAACAAAAATGTTTATTTAATTGGTTAGCATTAATATTCATTTTCTACTTCTTACAAACATCTGCTTGAGTACGGAAAGTGAGAGATGAAGAATGTCCATCTAAACAACATCCTTTTGAATTAAGAGGCTAACCTAAGAGACTAACTCAGCAGCTAACCAGTGGCTGGCTTTGTCACATACTGTACATGAACTTTGCCTTTTGCCTTTTGAAGTTTTCAATTAAATTAGTTCAACTTAATGTTTAAATTACACTATTATTGAAAAAATAATAATTCAATCACAAATGAATACACATGCAATCAATACAATCAATCACAAATTCATGAAGTTGTTCATACAATTAAACCAAAATCATTAAATCGCTTTTATACTTTACATTTTACTTAAACAATTTAATTGGATATCAAACCCATGCTTACAGATTGTAGAACCTTCTAGCCATTCTAAAACTTTCATATAAGCACTGAGAACAATAAAGAAGGAGGAGAGGCTTGTTTATTGTACAAGAGCTGGTTTCATTTAAACGTAAAAAATGTAAAATAAGGCTAAAATCCTTCATTTGTACTAAGCTACATATTTAGAATAAAACAAACACTAATCAGTTAACTAAAATGTTACTAAAAACTTATCTGTTTGTTAAAAGTTTAAGACTAAGACTAGATCCATATCAGCTTCCCCCAGCTATCCAAACAACTTAACCACTGGATGTCTACAAGTAGCAAACAACCAAATCTTAATCAAGTAATTGACTGAGCATTAAATCTCATAAAGAAAATAAAATCTGACTAATGTGTTGTACTCACTCCTCCTTCACAGTGTTAATGGCATTCCTATACCCATATCTTTTAGTTCTTTAAAACACTTTAGTAACTCAGTGTGAATAAGGATGTCTGCTAAATGCTAAATGCTCTTTTTCACTTAAAATGTCTTCCCCAACATGTTGATATCAATTTCATCCCTTCTTCAGCGCTGTAAAAGGACGAGCTTTTACAATGCAAGTGCATTTTTTCTTTAAAGCTTTAACAGATTTTACTACGATCAAAATGTAAAAAAAATAAATAAATAAATTTTTAAAAAAAACAATCCTGAAAAAAATAACAGTAACAGCACATAGGCTTAGACATCTGAATGCTTTGTAAATCCCACCAAAAAGCTATAGAGAGCAATGAAGCATGTTGTAGTTTGTAATTAAAGAACACGTTCACACATACACACTCATATCACACTCATCTGCCAATGGTCTTCTCCTCTAGCAAGCAACCCTTCACTCTTCAGACTGCTAATGAATTCATTAAGCTGTCAGCCGTCAGAGTGGCTCTCCCACTTTTCCAAGTACACTTAATGAGGATGTGATGGACTAGGGGAATTCTGAGCAAACAGTCTGAGATTGTAATCCACCAATATTACTCCTGCCAGAGTCAATCAGCCCATCCATTCAGAGGAAAAACTGACTTCTTTAAGAATCCAAATCCAAATATTGGTGTTGTTTAGGCAGGAGGTCAGAAGATAAATGATCAGAGTTATCAAAGCCAAAGGGTAATCCACCACAGAAATGTGAGAAACATAACGTGGGTCAGAACACATCAAATCAGAGCCTACACAATACATAATGATTACAAAGGTTTCACAACAAATGACTCTCCATGAGTTGTTTATGTGGTGAAAAATCAGGACATGAGCAAGTGTGGGTGTGAGTGATGTCAGAGGTCATGCTAGAATGTAGGTGAGGGTTACCTCTACTGAAAGGAAGAAAAAGGTCTCAAGCTCTTGTAACAATGTGAATGACTCGGTATGAATGTTTCATTAATGTCATTTCATAGTTGTGAAATTTTCCGCATATGGTAGCAGCGATATATTAGTCTTTGTGGACTGCAGCTTACTTAAGTATTACTTCCATTTTTTATCTATCTCACCACTCCAAGTTAAAGAAATTTTATTAAATGTGAAAATGATGGCATTTATATTAGAACATTTTTTCACTTAGGCCATTAAGGGCGTTAGTGGGTTATTAAAGCTAATCCAGGGCTAGGCCTGGTGCAGCTCACTTGGCATTATGTCTGTGTGTGTCTGTGTGAGAAATCTACTACAAGACAGAGTAGAGCGAAAGGAGGACACTGATTAATGTGAAATGAAATAAAGACAAAGAAGAAAAAATATCTTTGCTGATAGGATCTGAGCATGTGCTCTGACTTAAGCCTGCTGTCTTCTAAATGCAGTTTGCATTAAAATGCAGTTATTAATGTTCCTAGCCCACTGTGGGACTGGGATTGGCAAACAGAGCAGGAATATTGGGATGAAAGCCTAGGGAATTATGGGCAATGGTTTCTGAGAATAAGGCTCTGAGGTGATGTTAGAGATAGATTGCTATAGCCAAACAACACATTTTTATTCCTCTAGCCATTCAACAATGAAATTCAGAAGAACCACTGCCACTAATCTTCACTGGATTGAACATCAGAGTAGGAATCTCCTGAAAGACCAATACCACCTCAGGTATTAAGACAGGTGCTTCAGAACAGAAATGTTTCTGAGATAGAAAAAAAAATAAATCCTGTCCTGACCTCAAGGGTATAATTTACTATCATCAAAAAAAGGTCTTTGTAACAAAGTGTGCAGTGTTTGAGACATAGTGGTAAAGTGCTTTTATTTATGGAGGCAGCAATGAATCTTTTGGTTCTACATGTCCCTATACCTTAAATTCATTTTACATAATTTACTCATTTGGCTGACGCTTTTGTCCAAAGCAAATTTTAAAACAATTAAAACAGCATTCAACTAAGCAGTTTAGGAATTAAGGGCTTGCTCAGGGAACCACCAGTGGCAGCTTGGAGATGATGGGGTTTGAACCACTGAGCTTCTATGCATATGGTGACAGCAGGGAGGTAACTGTTTTCCCAGTCAGTGTTTGGAAAGCGCTGCAAGGTATTTTTGCATATTAATCCATAGAGCCAAACCAGGAGTCAGAGCATCAGCATTTATCCTTATTTGGAATCCTTTTAATAAAGCATAGCTTTTCCCAAACATATGGTGAGGTAAGCTGCAATTTCCTTATTAATATTCTTTATTATATTATAATCTTTATCATTGTATATCCTTTATTATGTTTGAATAGATATTTCCAATACAATGAGGCAAAGTATTATTATTATTATTACATTTTTATTATTATTAATTGGTTTGTTTGTTTGTTTGTTGGTTTTAAACCTTATTTTTAATCAGATCACTCTCTGCTGAAGTTCTTACCAGGTGATGGTTGCATCTCTCTCTCTCACTATCTTTCAATCGTGCTCATTCTCGTTCTCTTTAAACAGAGTAATCAAATCGACTAACTGTCGAATAGCAGACAACAGCAGAGCAGATCCCAGGCTGCCGCGTGACAGCACAGGCTGCCGATCACCGAGCTAATGAAGCTGCCACTGATCACACAACCAATAAGATAGATAAAGAAATAAAGAAAAAGTATGCGTCTGGCATTAGACTCTTCCAAGATATTTACAGTTTTTCAGTGCTGTTATTTAAGACCATTGTAGATCGACATTGTCTAGCCATACTAATACATGGCCACTTGGTTTATTGATTTGTGTTAGATTGTTGTTCTCGCTCTTTCAAACTAAATTTCCAGTATAAAAATTATGCAGACAAAAAGCATTTATGGGGGCACGGTGGCTTAGTGGTTAGCACGTTCGCCTCACACCTCCAGGGTCGGGGTTCGATTCCCGCCTCCACCTTGTGTGTGTGGAGTTTGCATGTTCTCCCCGTGCCTCGGGGGTTTCCTCCGGGTACTCCGGTTTCCTCCCCCGGTCCAAAGACATGCATGGTAGGTTGATTGGCATCTCTGGAAAATTGTCCATAGTGTGTGATTGCGTGAGTGAATGAGAGTGTGTGTGCCCTGCGATGGGTTGGCACTCTGTCCAGGGTGTATCCTGCCTTGATGCCTGATGACGCCTGAGATAGGCACAGGCTCCCCGTGACCCGAGGTAGTTCGGATAAGCGGTAGAAGATGAATGAATGAATGAAAAAGCATTTATTGTCACACTGTAGAGAAATAGCTGAGTGCACAAAAGCTTAATTAATACTGTCATGGAGCTTTGACATTATTCTAGTTGAGCTTTGACATTATTCATCTAATTATCCGAATCTATTTCAGGCTAAATTTTTTGGCATATAAACGTAGCTGCACCCAATTCCTGTGTAACAATAGTGCAAAATAGTTCAGTCATTTATCTGCTAGATTCTCAATGTTGTCATATTCAGGGCTGTGCAGATACGTCTTACAGATATAATTGTTTTTCTTTGTCTCAAAGCATTACTGTCCTAGAAAGAGAAAAGTCTGAATGTGAAAGCATTGACTCATCCCATTAGCTGCCACATTTAGCAGTTTAATGGCTGCTTAATTCATATCATCCATGACAACTTCTCTGTGTGTGTCTGAGCGAGTGTCTGAGTACAATAGCTCTAAAAGTAGAGAAAGCTCTAAATTATTTGACGGGGACACTGGAATGTCTCTGAAAACTTTAAGCATGTATCATGAACTTACAGTATACGCTTTCTGCCTTAGTATTTTAGGGCCTATATTTTCTGTTTTACTTCTTTCTATGTTATTATTTTTTCTTGCATATGCCAGCACATGAGTCTAAGGAGATATTTAGTAAATATTCACAACAAATATATATTATAACTATTATATATATACTATATATATTATATTATAACTCTTACTCACCTAATATGACTACTGAAACATGATTGCTGGACATTTTAGCTAAAAATCTGAATTTGTAGATAAAATTAGCAAGCTACATTTTAAAATCTGTTTGGTTTTTTGGGGTTTTTTTTGTTTGTTTCTTTAGATTTTGCCACAAGCAATGTTAAAAAACAGTTAGTTTTCTATTTTTACATTTTAAAGATGGTTTATTAACTTCGAGGTTTGCAAATTGGCTGGTTAAATTTGAGCTTTAGACACAAAAGTGATCATTTGTTTCCCATGTCTTTTCTACTAAGGTTTATAATATAAGGTTACAAAAAGGTGTGTAATAAACATGTCAGATCTTACCATCTACACTGATAAATAAATTCATTGTCATTTTCTCCAGGTATATGATATTCAGATTTAGTCATGAACACAGACACTTGGAGAGTGGTGTGTGTGTGGGTGGGTAGTAGATAACGGTATACATGTAGAAAGGTTAGGCTAAAAAAGATTTTCCATCGACATGGAAAATATTTTATTTTTTAAATAAAATATTGACTTTTTTCACCACACAAAGGCTAGAAATCAAATATTCATTATATCACGTGGGGGTAATGGCCACTGTGGTGCATTTCATTTTGAACAAATTTGACCTGATATATTTTGACCAGAGACCTAGAGAAAATGAACCTAGCTAATTAGCTAACATTACTGAGCCAGCCAACTACTCACCCACACTCACTGAAATTTTAGTTCAAATATTTCTAAATTACAGATGCAGTGTCATCCTCCTTTACCCTTACCCGCTTGTTATTTTTAAAAAGCAGTGCACACAGACTCCGAAGTTTTCATTTTTTTCCTGTCTGCCTAATGCTAGTCACTGCGTCACTGGCTCATGTTGGTGGATGACATTTTTAGCATAAAGGTCTCCTATACTTATCCATGCTTCAACTAGTTTTCTCTTCCTCTGTGGCCCAAATACTGCTCAGTGTTGCTACCAGTCATTTCAGTCTGAAGCACTAAATAAAGGTAGTTATTTTTTACTTTTTAACCACATTGCTGTGCTGTGAATTAAGTTAAGCACATCTGCTCTATCCCTGGTACTGTTCACAGAACTCACCTGCATTGTTTATGTGCATCTGGATGATTAAAAGCAAGATTCATTAAATGGCACATCAGAGCCAACGTATTCTTCATGAACAGTAATATATATTGCTCTATGTTACATATCAGCTTCACTGTTGTTGTGATACTTGTCATGAGCTGCTTATGAAATAAAAACTTTCATTCAGAAGTGCTTAATAACATATAAGATCCAGAAGACTGGTATATTCCGGACCTACTTCATCATCATCCTAATTCCCTACCCCTGGTTGGAGCCTTGTTGCCTGGTGTGCACTCTGCTGGGGATAGATCTGCATAGACAGCCTGTGACTCATGGGATTGCTGTGAATGGGCTGCCCGGAAAATGTCACGACATCTTTGAGCTACTGTTGCATCAGTCAGCTTTGTGGTCAGGTCTTCATCAGCGATCATTTGAAGACTTCAGCAATAAAAAAATTGCACTGACCTCTTCCTCAGGAGCTCTTGGTTGCTTAATTGTACAAACTGGTGTAGAAAGGACATTATTTAAATTGACATTATTTCCTGTCCAGTGTCACCAAAATGAGGATTCATTAAATCCCATTAAGAAAATAAGGTTTCTTCCCCATAGTTTTTCCTTGCCACTGTTGCCTCAGGCTTGTTAGAGAGACATACTAACTTAATTTTAAAATTTAAATTTTCCATACATATGTGAATTGTAGTCTGAACAACTCAGACTATGTGAGTTGTTAAAAGTGCTATACAAATAAATTGAAACACTGCACAAGCGATGCTCAGAGCAACCACAGGATAAATGCGGCAGCCATCTTGTGTACAAGTGTTAAAAGCAACTATAATCCAGCTTTAACCCTCAACCCGCACTTTTTCCTCTTTGTGCCTCTTAGTGCAAAATTCTGCAGCCGCTCAGATCGGAAACGGGTGGAACCTGTAGTGTGTAGTAATTACTATATATTGTCTTATGGCCTTCTGGCCCTGGTGAAATCAATTTGTCAGATAAAATCAAAGAGATAGCGAGACGAATGCTAAAGGAAAGGACATCTCTGCGGAATTGATCTAACAATCTTCCTTCAACCTCTGCAAAATACATTTTTATCCCTTCCATGTATCTTTAGCAATCTGTTCTTCCTCCTTCACCTCTACAATCTCACCTTGTCTCTCACTCACTGGGGATTCTTTCTCTGTCTCATCCAGATTTCATATGGCTCTGGTTTTGATGCCAAGCTTTTGAAAACTGCAGTGAAGCCCTAAATTATTGACCAAGGAGCGTGTCTTGCTTAGGATTTCAATTTTTTATTTTTTTTTTTGTGGAGCCAAGTGAGAATTAAGTTAAAGTGTCAGTAATAGTGAAATTTATATTGCATAAAATGAACTGGTGACTGAAGAAGGTTAAGTATATCTTTACAGATTTGTTTTGTGTTTGATTCTCTGCAGCATTTGTTCAGATTTTAAATCTAAATATAACAGAATAGAAACTACATGGTATAAACTACAGTAGAAGGTAATTTTTAAAAAGGCATCTTCTCTGCCTCTTATTCAGTGTGTGTGTGTGTGTGTGTGTGTGTGTGTGTGTGTGTGTGTGTGTGTGTGTGTGTGTGTGTGTGTTTGTGTGTGTGTGTGTGTGTGTGTGTGTCTGTGTGTCTGTGTGTGTCTGAGCATGTCTATGATAAGCTGAATTAATGTTCTGCTAGGTGCACAAGCCAATAGCAGAAAATTGACATAGTAGTTAATCTTAAGAAGCAGAAGCGTGTGACGCCTGTGTGCCACGTGCAGTATCTCATTATTAATTCAAATAAAGGCAGCTAGTCCTGCCGATGGATTACTTTTCAGCAGACTGACAGACAAACGTAGACAAGAGAGATCTGATGCAGGCCATGAGGATCAGGTTTCCTTTTTCTTGAAGCTGACAGCAAACCATAATTCAATTAAATCCTTATCAAACTCTTTTCTCCTTACTCTATTTTTAAAACTAGCGTCTAGACATTATTTTATACTGAAAGACATGGAAACTTTTTTAATTAAAACTGAATATGTCACTCATACTCCCTCAGGCCACTGTACTCTTTTCTCTTATTCAGTTCATGTTTGCAGTGAAAAGAATATTTTTTATGTCGTGTTTTATCCCATGCAGGTAGGTGGATTGTTTGTGTTAAACTACCCATAGGGAAGAATGTTTGTGCATGTTGCCCTGTAACACACTGGTGTCTTAAGCAGGGTGTATTCTTACTTCATACAGTATGTAGTGATCCTAGATGAAATTCTTACTGAAGATAAGTAAATGAATGAAGGAATGAATGAATGAATGAATGAATGAATGAATGAATGAATGAATGTCACTTAGAATTTTCAAATGGGAACACAAAACACATTCACACAGACTTAACCATCTCCATTCGTTATCCTTAATCCTTTCTTCACACCAGTTCACAGTGCTGGTAGGTGTAATATACTAAAGGCAGGCAGTAATGAGGTTTGATTTTCTCTGAGCTCAGTGGCTCTGCAAAAGGTCAACAGGGCTCAAGAGAATCTGACTATTAGGCTTGTTTTCGATAGCTCTGCCAGCATGTCATTTACAGGCTGTTTTAATACAACACTCAGAGCACAGGTTACTTATTAGTAATGATCCTGGAGCACCTGCATTAAAAAAAAAGGAAGTCATTGATCTCAGATCAGTAACTGGAAGTATATCTAAGACTTAAACAAGAGGTTTGCCTTAGCAGGGCCTGAGTACAGTGTCAAATATCAGAAAGTGATTTCTGGTTGATGTTGGTTTCAAGTGTTTAAACTGGTGTGTTATACTGAATTGAACATGCAAACAGAGCTCCAACAAATTTACTTTGTCAGAAAGAAAGCTGGTAAATATTTAACCACTTTTCCCATGAGCTGTTATTGATATTGTTTGGCACTGTTGTATGTATAAGTGTATTTGTGTCTAAGCACGTCACTCTCTGTCTGCCAGGTAGAACAAACACTCTTCTCTTCTCCTTGTTGTGCCTGCGAATAAAAAAAGAGATATGGTGTAGCATGAAGAAGTGCATGAAAGAGAAAGTGGATAAATCCATAGAGGAAGCAAACTATTATACAAATGATTAACTATGTCTGGGCAAGTGTATTTGGGAAGTATAGAAATAAAGCTTGTTTTGACACAAGCACAAACGAATGCACAAAAATACTGTTGGTTACATATTAGTAAACCTTTGAAAACCTTTGTGTCATTTATTTGTTTTATTAACATTTTTATTAACACAGGGTTTTAGGGAACCTGGAGCCCATCCCAGAGTGCCAACTCATCGCAAGGTACGATCCCACACACTCAGACCCACCAAGACACACACTACAAACACTGAATGGAGTGGAGTTCATTTCTGTTATGTATTTGTGAGGGAAGTTTATTTATAGGTTAATTATTGTACAAGAACACATTTAAGGGGTCCTTTATTAAATTGAGTTCAGTTCCTAATTAACTGTAGCATTGCGAACCATTATAGATGGTGAGAACAGCATGTCAAAGACAGCATTAATCACAGCATTGATAATTCAATAATTCCCTTTCAATTTCTCTTTCTCTTTCTCTAGGATTTAAAAACTCGATGTAAATCACAATATGACTCACAATGCTATGTGGTATGTCATCACAATACATGTATTGACGACAATAACATTACCATAAACAAGACCAAACCTCAAGACCGTGACCTGTTACATTCAAAATTCAACTCAAATCTAATTTTATTTGTCACATACACATATATACAGAGTACGACATGCAGTGAAATGCTTTTTGCATCTGTCTGGTATTCAAACATAAGGTATGCAATTTAGGATAAAAAATATAACCAAAAGGAGGTAGATAAATAAAAAAGTATAAACTATATAAAAAATAAATAAATAAATAAATAAATAAAATAAAATTGAAAAAAATGCCCAAATTATCCTGGAGTCACCAGTAAGTAGTGAAGTGAGCTTAAGGTGAAGAAATGCGGTGCTCTTTCTCTCTCTCTCTCTCTCTCTCTCTCTCTCTCTCTCTCTCTCTCTCTCTCTCGCTCTCGCGCTCCCTCTCCCTCTCTCTCTCTTTCTCTCTCTCTGTCTCTCTCTATCTCTCTCTCTTCCTCACTCTCTCTCTCTCTCTCTCTCTCTCTCTCTCTCGCTCTCTCTATCTCTCTTCATCACTCTCTCTCTCTCTCTCTCTCTCTCTCTCTCTCTCTCTCTCACACACACACACACACACACACCTTACATCTTACAGTATGACAGTGGGATTAAAATTTCTAAGCTCCTGCATAACATTGTACTCTTACTTGCCTAGAGTTGAAATCACCAAAATTTTAGTTGTATACACTGGATGAGAGAAAATACAAGAATCGCACTTCTTGCTGAGCCTGGAGTGGACAGTGTGTGTGTGTTTGTGTGTGTGTATGAGAGAGAGAGAGAGAGAGAGAGAGAGAGAGAGAGAGAGAGAGAGAGAGAGAAAGAGAGAGTGAGGGAGAAAGAGAGAGGTAGAGAAAGAGAGCGATTGAGAGAGAGAGAGAGAGATAGCACCTCACTTCTTCACTTTAACCTCAGAAAAGTTGTCATGGTCATATGAATAGTTTATGTATATGTTTTGTGTGTACAATAAAAGCTCAAATGTTATACAGCAGAGTTTGCTGAGTATTAAGAGACAATTCAATAAATAAAATCTAGTTCAGTTACTGTAACCTGCTAAGCCTACTACTTTTGGCAAGTAGCATTTGTAAATAATATAAAAGCAGCTTCTATGCTTACAGTCTCTGAAATGAAGATTGGATTAAGGACGGAAATCAGACACTTCTCAGATGTGCCATGTGCTCACAAATGTGACTGGCGTCTCAGTTTTTGATTTAGAAACTAACTGTTTGGTCTTAAGTCTGTTTGATGCTTGTTTGTCTTTTCAGAAAAATCTTTTTATAATATTAAGTTTGTATTGCCTGACCTTTGACCTTTCGGGCTGCTCAGAGCCCTCAGGTAATTGTTAGTCCTGCCTCCTCTTTCCAGCACACTGGCAAGTATACAGCAACCATGTTGGTATGACAAACTGAAAGTGACGCTAAGAGACAGGCGAGGTTCTGTTGTAATAGCTGACTGTGGATGCTGCAGCAATGCTTTTGTTGTAGGTTTATTCAAACCTCATTTTTGTCTGTATTCCCTCTTTCCGAGCTGGCAGTGTAAGCTCAGCATGACTTTAATGGAAAATTCATTCTGCCTCTGACACACTGCTGGGCATGTATATATGTGTGTGTGTGTGTGTGTGTGTTTGAGTGATAGAGAGGGAGAGACAGAGAAAATAGAGAAGAGGGATGATTTGTCTTGATTCCTTGCCTGCTGAACTAGAGACGCTGACGTCTGATGTTGACATGTCACAGTGTCTGATCTCGTCTGTGCATCTTCAGAGCATATTCATCTTCTCTGTCTGCAATAGTCTGTTTCCTTTTCTTGTCTTCCCTTTCCTTTATTTTTGCACCATTTGTGTACTGTAGCTGTGTAGTGACTAGGTATCAGTTTGGGGCAGTAAAACTATAGCACTTTGTTCTGTCACATTGTGTTTCTTCTCTTGTGTTTTCTGGAGTGAGCGGCTGCAGTGAAGCCCATAGGCACAACATAAGCAACTATTGCATTAAAAATGTAACATGCACATCTTGAACACATATACAAAATATACACAACACACTCATGTCATGTCTGCCATTCAAAAACATGTGCTGAATTTGGACAATAAAACAGCACTAATGGGAAATTGTACTCATTTACTAAATTATCTGTCAGCAAAGTGTAGAGTACAAGCATTTTCACACCTTGACTCAAATTTATTAGCAGATTAATTTACATTACGAGATATTTCACGAGTAATTATGTGTATTCGGCACATATCCAGGCTTGCTGCACATGCATGACTAAGATGCTGCAATAAAAGGCAGGTATTGAGATGACAGTGTGTAGGCAGCAGGACAGGAACAGCACAAACACAGAAAGAGAAATGGAGGAGGCCTCAAATAGCTAAAACGTGTTTGCACTCCAAAAGATTATTTAAATATTCACCATCTTAAAAAACACACACACACAGAAAAGGCTGCAATTCTTTTACATTGATGTGACACATGGCATTTTGTTTTTTGTCTTTTATTTTTTGCTTAATCTAAATGTTAAAACTAACTTTTTTCCACATTATTTATTGCTTATATTGCTTGTAATCATGTGTGCATAAAATTACTCGGGTACAACTGAGGATTGTCAGTTAATGGTTAATGGGAGATAGTCGGAGATAGACGGGAAGTTTGGAGTATTTCAGAAACTGCTGATGTTCTAAAATTTTCATACACTGCAGTCTCTAGAATTTACAAAGAAACCAAAAAACCTCCAGTGAGCAACGATTGTGCAAGTACAAATGCCATGTTGAAGAGAGAGCTCAGAGGAGACTACAGCCAGAGTGATTTAGACTGATTTGACCTGACAGTAAGACTAAAGTTACTCCTGTAAGCACTTTTTACAACCGTGGTGAGCAGAAAAGCATGTCAGAATGCACAATATGTAAAACCTTGAGGTGGATGAGCTACAACAGCAGAGGACAGTGCTGTGGTCACATACTCACCCAAACAGGCCATAGCAGGAAAAAACTAGTCAGGTCATGAATCTGCTATACAGAAGAATTATAGCACAAACAATTGGAATAAGGCAATGAAACTATCTTTAAGTCAATTCTGATCCGCTACACTAAATGTCCAAAGGTTTGTGGACAACAGACCATCACAGCCATATGTGCTTTCTGTAGAGCCCAATCCAGATTTAGTCCCCCTTAAGGAATAAGGGACCTGGGATCTAATCAGCATTCCGGTTTATCCCAAAGATGTTCTGTGGAGTTTTTGTCAGAGCTCTCTGCAGGCCACTAGAGTAATTTCACTCCAACCGTAGCACACCATGTCTTAATGGATTTCATTTTGTTTACGCCAGCATTGTCCTGCTGGAACAAGTTTGGACCTGTTAGTTCCAGTGAAGAGAAATTATAATCCTGTACAATAGTGTGCTTCCAGCTTAGTGGCAACCACTTGGAGAAGAACCACATAAGGGAATTTGGCCATAAAGTGTATTTAATTAAAGCTAACATAACATTATATAATATTATGCTGCTATGATGGTATTGCGTGAGTGAATGAGAGTGTGCGTGTGCCCTGTGATGGGTTGGCACTCCGTCCAGGGTGTGTCCTGCCTTGATGCCCGATAATGCCTGAGAATTCACAGGCTCCCCGTGACCCGAGGTAGTTCGGATAAGCGGTAAAAAATGAGTGAGTGAGAGTGCTATGATGGTGGACAGCAACTGTTATAACTTGTGACAGCATGTGATATCAGGTGTTTGAGGTGTTTGCTTCAGTGTCAGGTCAGGGTTGAAAGTAAAGTGTAACCACATTGATAACAACCAAAGTAGCATTAGAGAGGAAACTTTATATGTACATTCCGATGTAGTATCAAAGTTGTCGTTCATGAATAACTACAATTTGCTGCTTTTTATCCAGTTCACTTCAAATTGGTTCCTGTACCGAGAAGAGAAATTAAAACCTGCTTATTTGATGTTTAATTCATTCTGCATATCTGGAGCTGGTGTGTGTAAAATCAATACATGTTCGTTTTTGCTGAATGAATTAGGTTACAATTCTTAACTTCTTTTCCTTTGTGTATGTGTGTTCTTTTTATTCTGTTCTTTCTCCAACAGTACTATGGATTGAACACACGAAACAAATGACATTTCTTACATTCCATTTCCATCTAAGGTTTTGTGACTTTTAGACACAGACAGAGAAATGATTGACATGCACCATATCAGACACAAATGGCTGGTGCAGTTTCATTGTTGGGCTGCAGGCTGTGAGGGGGCGAATATGTAACGCAGAGTTCATTGCTCCGCTTTCCCCTGGCAGTCGTTACTGAGAGCCTCTTTGATTGCCCTCAAATCTCACTGACAACAAATCCATCCATCAGCCATCACACGGCTGGCCGAGGTCCCACGCTGATAGCTCTATACGAGAGACGGAGACAGATGTTTTTGAAGGTTGATCAGATAAGAGAGAAAAGAAAGACGGTCATATAGATGCATTAAAAGAGACGATATTTAATCCTAGCATCCAATAAACATTCACTTACAGTGAGATATAATACATAGCAATAGAGCACCTTTACATTCATGCCACAGCTGAAGCGTCCTTGAGCTTTCGGGCGCAATTTTTCCATGTTGTAATTTAATCGACTGCATATATTAATTGATTAATTAAGCACGTGTTCATTAGTGGCGTGGCTGAGAACGAGACAGTCATTAAGGCTTGTAGTGGAGGGCAGAAACACATCGTTCTGTACAGCGACTGAATTCCACGTCGGGTTGTGAAGCCCCTAATTAGCACCGAGCTCATCTAAATGTGAGCCTGGGTGTCCACGTCGAGCCCTGGAAGCAGAGCTGCATATGCTCCCACATCTGTTGGTGTCATCCACCTGAGTGCTGATCTGCGTGCCCTTCAAATGATCTCTAGGCCAGCTCTAATTGTTCTGTGGTTCTGCAGCCAAACGCAAAATTTATCTGCATTTTAATCTGCAATCTGTTTGCATTTATTCATGAAGTCATACAATCATATTATCATATAAATGACGTTTCTGCTCATTCCAAACTGATTTTTTTTAGATTTGTACTAGGCAGTTTGGACCTGCATATGTATCATCCTGAAGTTCGATTAAATAATGTTGCCATGCTACCATAAGGCACACACACACACACACACACACACACACACATACACACACACAGAGTTGGAGTCACTCCCTCACACCTGCAAGGGAGTAATTGATTTCTGTCACACTGCACACACACACACACACACACACACACACTTTTGCGAGGGTATGTGGGAGAGAAAAAAGTTTTGCGTTTGTGTGACAGCTCATAGTTGGTTCCCCAGGTGACCTGCCTGCTGTCCCTCAAGTGTGTGTGTGTCTGCAGACTGTGGCAGAAATCAATTATTCTTCTGCAGGTGTGAGGGAGTGACTCCAGTTCCCCACCACACACACACATACACACACACACACACACACACACACAGACTGAGGGTGGGGTGGCTGTCTATGCCCTCATGCAGCTCAGATAGGGTGCCCATCTGCAGGAGAAACCACAGTGATAGGTTACACGTTTATCGGCAGAATGCGGTATAAATCACACACACAGAGCAATTTAGGAGAACAAAATGCTTTCATTAGAAAGTCTGTAGATGAGACAATTAGATAAGCTAAAAGCCATTAGCAAAACATGTATGAAAAAGCATCTCTCAGATATACAACAGTTAGCCCTCAGGCAGGTTTAAAGAGCACAAACATTGAAAGCGTGTGCCTTTTACACATGAATGAGTGCCAGTGTGTGTGTGGGGGTGGGAGGATGTGGGGGGGAGTCTGCAGGAGACTAACAGCTCTAAACGAGCTCATCTATTCAAACGCTTTGTCCGAACAGACAGATGAGAAAGGAAGGTGAGTCATAATCAGACTAATGGCTGTGCTTATTAAATTACAGACCTTTGGGACAAGCACACACACACACACACACACACACACACACACATACAAACAAGTATGTCTTGTCTGCTGGTCATTTCCTAGCACTAATTTATCTGAAACACACCCACACCTGAGCCAGCTGACACGTCTTCACAGGTGGCTGCCACAACAACAGACTGTGTGCTCCAACTTTAATCCTCAGATGTGCAGGGAAAACTTTTCAAATTCCAAATATAGCAACGTTTTTCTGTGCAGCAAATAAAAAAATAAATAAATAAATAAATAAATAAATAAATAAATAAAACACGCCTCTGCTTTTCATCTTTTGCTTGTCTTTGAGAAGCAAGCCGTAACTCTCTTTTTGAGGAGACTGTTCTGTCACTCTGTTACTGCCAAGCAAGCAGAAATTTTATCTCCAGCGCCAAGCTGAGAAAATCAGCCTAGCTTTTATACCTGAGATCCAAACTCTTCCTGTCCTCATTCTCTTCTACTTCAATCCCCACTCTGCTGTCTTCTCTGCACTCCATGCTAAAGGCCACATGGCTCACAGAGAGAGAGCAGGACGGAGAATGAAATGATTTCAATCGCATGTACCCAGCACGGTTCAATGGAGCAAGGTTGTCTGCAGTGTTTGAATATCTTACACTGCTGAAATTTTTCACATTGTTAGCCTTTTCTTTATTTTTTTATTTTCAAGGTCCAATTTTTGACTACTTATTTAGTTTTACACTTATGTTTTAAAATGTCGTTCATCTGGTAGTTGTAAACAATATTTCTCATGACTCTCACTAAAATGTGAAGATCTTTTAAGGACACTTAGAAGTTTTCAGTGTTCACCCGGCTTTTGATTTATGTCTAACTACGTTTTTCTTTCTTTTGCCTTGATGCCACCTTTGAAGCTCTCGAGGACACTCTTGTCATTAGATACCTAAATTGCCCATTTCTTGGAATTTATTTTAAGATTCTATATGGCCATAAGATTCTCCATCATACCTCAGTAAATGTGACCGCCGAACACTCAGTCATAAATATAATGGGATGCTGCACTGCTATAAATACAGTATAAAACAAAACACAATTAAACCAGTAAGAAAAAAAAACACAACAGGCTGTGCCGAATAAAGACATAAAGGAAAATCACCAAAGATGGGGTGGTGTGCAAATTGCATGTCCAATGCAAATAACTTAGTTATTGTTCGCATCCTAAAATTGATTATTTACCCAGAACAGCATGCTGTAATCGTTCATATTATTCTCATACCTCATTGATTTGCCAACAATCTACATTAATACTTTATTAAACAACGCTATGTCATGCTTTTTCATTCCGTGGAGTTATGTTTAATGGTGTGTAATGTCCAGGAGACAAGTTACCCTTTATTACTATTAACGTTAACGTAAAAACAGTCCTTCCCACAGGATTTCTTTTTCTCTTTTTATAGAGAGACAGAATCAAACAATTACATATATTATGACACAATCAAACAATTACAAATCATAAAACAAAAAATGGTGATAAAAAAACAAGCAAAAGTCGAGATGCAAAAGTTTCAACACAAGCAAATCCAGAAAGCAAAACCCAGAGAGAGAGAGAGAGAGAGAGAGAGAGAGAGAGAGAGAGAGAGAGAGAGAGAGAGAGAGAGAGAGAGAGAAACAGTACAAGAACAAAAGTATACAAGTATAAAGCATAATATATAAAGCATTAAGTGTTTACTTGGCTGTGGAACTGGAGTCATGTTTAACAAAAACATGACAGCTTTTTTCCTAGTTATTGTGTTTTGGGAAGTGTAGTCTGTGGATGCCATGTTTTTTCCATTGGTTAACTAACACCACATTCTTTCAAATCCATTTTCTCCAAACTGCTTGTATTATCCAGCTCTGTATAGCTGGACTGTTATAGACAATTAATCAGGAGCTTCTGACCAATCAGATTAGAGATCTGCACTGTCATATAACTAACAATAAAGAAGGTTTAAAAAATAAATAAGAAGCAAGAGGTTGTTGCCCTATTAAGCAACAAAATCTACCATTCTATATCATAGAACATTTTTGAGGAACCAGACTAAAAAGGCTGTCTTCGTCTGGGTGACACCAGATAGTGGGATTATAAGTTATCACTTTTCTGCTACTGTAGACTATGCATTCAATCAGTGCTAGCCAGTGGTGGTTGGTGGTGATATTAGATCAGAGGGCTAAGCTATGAATAGATTGGTGATTATTAGGGAAACCAAAATATTATAATCCTAAAGTTTTGTTGAGAAGAAGAAGAAGAAGAAGAAGAAGAAGAAGAAGAAAAAGAAAAAGAAGAAATGTATAGTTTCTGTAGATTACAGTGTCTGTTAAATGCTGTTAATGTAATAAATGTAAAAAGAAATCGGGGCTAATTATGCGCACACACACACACACACACACACACACACACACACACACACACACACACACACACACACAGTCAAACACACACACAGACAGATAGGAAGCTACATTATTGATTAATAAATTTTTAAGCTCATGTTTCAAGCTCATAATTCTCTACTAGATTCATGCTGCATTTCCTCTGAATAATAAGCAAAGGAAAGAGAAAAGCTGTTCCCCGTTTCGATCAACTTATAGTTTCTCCTTCAAACACATTTTAGAGAAAAAGTAATTCACTTCGTTCACATTCATTACACCCACGACTGAGCAAAATGCCTACTGCTGATGTATAACAGAAACGTCACCAAAACAGGCTGAAAGTTATTTGTCGATATGGAGATTACATAAAATTAGGAAGTGCATCGATCTGTGTAATAACATGGCACTGATTGGTTGTGTGAATTTACAGCACTCGATGTATCATACTCTTTAAAACAATATATATATATTCTTTTAATGAAAATTGATATTGCTTTTGTAAATCTGAAATCTTGAAAAACAAGGGGACTTCACTATGATCATATTGTGAGTAGGAGATCTGAAAAAAAGCACAGGACAGTCTTAATGATTACAGCTGAACTTATTAAAATGTCCAAACCTTCAAAGATCAGATAATCAGATAATTCACTGAAGTAAGAGCCGTGGACATCAACTGTTACAAGATAGTGTTTGTAGTTTAACTGTGTAATTTATAACTAGTGATTTTCTAACTGTTTTTGGGAATAGCACTAATTCTAGCACTGTTTTGCATACATATATTGTTTATATTTTATACATTTATTGTATAATTTTTTTTTAATCATTCTGGGGAAAGCCTTACAGCAGTTGAATTACCGCCAGCTCCTTTTGAACGCTTGAATTGTAAGTAGCTGTACATAACTGTATGCCACAAAATGTCAATGTATAATTTAAGGTAATGGATAATATATTTGTTAATATATTTGTCTCTATTTGTTCAATAGAGAATTGTTTTAGATACGATGTTGTTGCAGAGTGTCATAAGACTAATAATGTAACAATAATAAATTTAGGCATACTTGTTCATAATTGAATTATAAAAAGTAGTCTGAAATACAGTTTCAGCTCAAGTGAGTGAAAGTATCACTTATGATCCACTTCATCTTATCTCATAAACAATCTAACCTGGGTATGATATTTAATGATTGCATTGACCACAGATAAACAAGAGGATTTTGACTTGGGGATGTGGTAGCTTAGTGGTTAAGGTGTTGGATTACCAATCAGACAGTTGTGAGCTGAAACCCGAGGTCCACCAAGCTGCCACTGCTGGGTGCCAACCTCCATTTCTCAATTGTATAAAGTAGGAAATAAATATGTCAATCTGGATAGGTGTGTCTGCCAAATCCTGTAAATAAAGAAATCAATTAATGAATGACTCGTATCTCTATTTACAACATTTGGCAAACACCCTTATCCAGAGCAACTTACATTTTTATTTCATTTTGGACAACTGAGCAATTGAGAATTTGTCTTGCTCCAGGGCTTAACAGTGGCAATTTTGTGGAGCTGGGATTCAAACTAATGACCAGTAGTCCAACACCTTAATCACTAGGCTACCACATCAAACGTCCAGGAGTGAGGGTTTGAATCCTACCTGTACTTCAGGTTTCCTCTGTGAATTTCAGTTTCCTTCACCAGACCAAAGATGTGTATTATGCTGATTGGCATCGATTTTGTGTGAATGGGTGTATGATAGTGGACTGTGGTGAATTGGAACCTTGTACAGGGTGTCCCCTGCCTTGTGCCCCAAGTTCCCTGGAACAGGCTTCAACTTCCCTGAACCCCTCTGTAGGATAAGCGCTACAGAAGTTTGGCAGAAGTTAGCAGCTCTATCTCCCATTCTATACAAAAATGTATGCACTGCCTTAACTGATTGCTAGTCCAAGACGTGGAGCTGCTATTACTATTAGCTACTATTACTACTACTACTGCTACAAATAATAATAATAATAATAATAATAGTAATAATAATAAATAGCACTCTATGCATTGCATGTACTAACAGTCATTAAGCACGTCTTGTACAAAGTATCTGATATCTTCAGCATCAACTATTGGCCATATATAGATTTTGATAGATTCAGGAAGGTCAGCATTAGTAATGACAAAGCCTCAGACAAAATATTTTGTGCCTATTGAGTTATATACACTACTCTCGGTTACAATCTAGTGAATTTTAATCCTGTAATAGGCAGTTGAGACTCAACAAACATACAGTCATCCAGCATACAGTCCAACAAACATACAGTCATCCAGCATACAGTCTAGCAGATCATTTTGAGCAGGTTTAAATGTACATCTATCAGTCATTCATTCATTCATCTTCTACCGCTTATCCGAACTACCTCGGGCGTATCTCAGGCGTCATTGGGCATCAAGGCAGGATGCACCCTGGATGGAGTGCCAACCCGTCGCAGGGCACACACACTCTCATTCACTCACACACTACGGACAATTTTCCAGAGATGCCAATCAACCTACCATGCATGTCTTTGGACCGGGAGAGGAAACCGGAGTACCCGGAGGAAACCCCCGAGGCACGGGGAGAACATGCAAACTCCACACACACAAGGTGGAGGCGGGAATCGAACCCCGACCCTGGAGGTGTGAGGCGAACGTGCTAACCACTAAGCCACCGTGCCCCCCTACATCTATCAGTGTTTGAGGTAATATAATTAACCAGGTATGACAAGCAAATTTCCAGACTATCTACTGTACATCTCAAAAACTACAACACAATCTCTGTAAACTATTCCAAAAACTTTGGCTTTGGAAAACTGAGAGGTATCTTCTTTTTTTTTTTTACACCATTTGAATGGAAAACAATTTTAAATACATATCTGATGTGTGGACGATTTCCACTTCATGATCGTCTAGGGTTCATTTAGCTATAAAAGAGTGATGTAGTGGTGGAGTATTTGTTAACCTTGTAGTTAACTGTCATCTCGACTCCTCCTCATACAGCAAGCATAAAATCTTGTCTATAGGGATCTCAAACCTGTCTCACAGAAAATAATTCATTGTATGTAATTTATTTGCTGCACCCACTATATGCTGAATATCAAGGTTCTGGCACAAGTATATGTTGCAGTGTAACATCAAAGAAATGCTCTTCGTTAAAATACATTGGTGCAGAAGGTGAAAATGTGATCATTTCTAAGCAGTCTATGCTTGTGTCAGAATTTTGATATTCAGTGTATAGAAGGTTTTTATATTAGATGCATTAGGACCTCTATTAGCACCCCTAATATTAATAATAATAATAATAATAATAATAATAATAATAATAATAATAATAATAATAATAATAATAATAATGATAGGAATGGTAATTCCTCTGGAATGTACAAAAGATGAAGTACAAGCTAATATAAAATTGGAATATATTAAAAAGAAAACACATAACAAATTTGTTGGTATATTTGATGACTTTTCCATCTAGTAATAACTTTGGTGCCTTTTTCATTAGATGCTAGAAACTGTCCTGCATCCAATGAATCACAACCGCTGGTTATATGAGTTGAGAGAGAAGGTTCAGTCAACTCACCACCAGGGCAAAGCCAGACTGAGTTGTGTATGTTTCTAACTGCGAATCACGAATGACCATTGTTCCAGCAACCAATCACTGAACGGCTATGTACTTCCTCTTTCTATGTTTTAAACTCTTTTTATGGCACTATTTACAAGTAATTAAAGTGACTTTTCTGTGTCAAAATTATAAAACTATCAAGAATTACAAGAAACTATCAGAATAGAAAGTGTCTTCAGAAAAATCGTCCTTCTTCATACAACACTTCATGCCATGCAAATTATCAAGACAATTCAATTAAGATGCAAATTAGCCTGTGATGTAATCCACTGACTTGTAGTAACTTTGGCGCAGCTACTTTCTTCTCAAAAGAGTTGGCAACACTGCATTCAGATTCAGACTAAGATTGGCACGTTAAAGACGGTCCCCGTCGAGTTGAGTTAATTCAAAGTGTTCATAAAGATTTTTGCCAAACATGCTGGCACACTGTACATCATTTGGATGTAAGAATTATTGAAAGCTTAAAGAAAGAGAAAATAAAATAACTTTTCACAGGCAAAAGCTCAAAGAATACATATTTTTATAAGGGACTTTATGTAGATCTTAGTCCAGCTGGTGAGGTGAATTTACTGCTTTAGATTTTATCATTAGGTATTTAAGTATGGGGTTGCCTGAGAAATTAGTTCTAGCTAATTTAATGTTATTTGATCAGGTTTTGATGAATATATTTTACATGAAGCTGAAACTTCTTGTTGTAGCTCTTGTTATGTGAATTTAAAATATAATCTCGGGAAATCTAGAACTTGGCTTGCGCTTGAAAGTGGGACATCCACAGCTCACAGCTCTGGAGTAATATCCACTTTAGTCAGCTACCAAAGAGCCACACTGGCGAGAGAGTTGTAATTCCAAAACAAACTAGCATTTATTGACAATTTCAGGGCAATTACATGTGGTTTCATTCTCAGGGGAACTAACCAGGAAAAAAAAACCTTAAGCGCTATCCTAGACAGCAGCTGCACACAGCCTTGCTAGAGAGTCAGAATAAAATGAAAAAAAAAAACCTGTGTATATTTTATCTTCTCCTGAACAACCACAGAAAAGTAACACCAACCACATATGGGGGCAAAGAAGCCTTTATTATATATATATTATATACATTACAGCAGAGTGGAATTCATTTTTTCGGATATCCCAACTAAGGAGGTTGGGGTCCAAGTACAGGGGCAGCTATGATACAGCACCCCTGGAGCAGGGAGGGTTAAGGACCTTGCTCAATTGCCCAACAATGGCAGCTTGTGAGTGCTGGGGTTTGACCTCTTGAGCCACCACTGCCCGAATAAACACACTCTATTCTTCCCAAAAGCATAAATATCAGTGAACAGTCAGTAAACAATTTCTCGGGACAGACTGGTTGTCTATGAACATGTTCTTGCCACAGTTTTTTGAGTTTAGCCAATATCCCACAGCTTATCTCAATGAAATTATATTCAGTGTACCGTTCAGTAGAATTGCATTTACATCACATTCAATATGCAGAAATGTGTGATGTCTGTAACAAAGCAAATTTGCACTGCATCTTAGGTTGAAATTTGCAAAATACAAGATTAACCTACAACGTTATTCAAGACATGCAATCTTACAGACGCAGACATAAATCTTGTAATAAACAAAGTTCAAGTCTAGCACATATATCTGAAAGATACAAAATATAAGGGAAGCTACAGTATAGAAAGTAAGCATTAGCCTGAAATATACAAAATACATAGTGAGAATAAACTTAAAATATACTGTATAAAGTATAAGGCTAATATAAATACTGGTATAAAACCTGAAATACACAAAGCAGAAGGCTAGAGTAAAGCTGAAATCTGCATTACATCTTTCTTTCTTGCTTTCTCTCTCTCTCTCTCTCTCTCTCTCTCTCTCTCTCACACACACACACACACACACACACACACACACACACACACACACTACTAGTCACAACTTCTAACAGATTTTTCTAATCCCATCAGATGTGTAACATTGTACTGGGATATGTCAAGGGATGTAATACCTTCATATAGAACACCACTCAAACTCAATATTCTCACTTACATCTTTTTGAAAAATTGTTTTAGCACAAAGTGAACAGAATAGTTGAAATGTGAGCAGAGACGGTCAATCTGCATATGCTGAAATTTAATTCTAGGAAACCTGGATTTTTTTTTTAAAAAATGTAATGTATTCTGACAGCTGTGGGTGAGCTGTGGGTGATCTTGAATCTTATGCTGGTACATGACTGATATTGTCATTTTCATTTTCAAAAATCTTCACTGTAAGCAGTGAAAGTTTCCCATCTGTTTATCTAAGCCACAACTAGTCAGAAGTGTTTTTTTTATACAGCTGAGCATCTGGAGGTCGAACTATAAAAAAGCAGACAAACATAACAAAGTCTTGTGTCACTGTAAGTCGCTTTATGCTTCAACGCAATAACCTATTAAATTACAAGTTTATTATATAGTTTTTAATCTTAAAGCAACTACTGTAGATTTTATAATTTACCAGTACTTTATTACGTATCTACTTCTTATAGAATCAACAAATTGTTGTTTATGAAGCACATCTGAAAATGAGTGATTTTAATGCCTTCAAACTAAAGTGATAATCAAAGTTACATTTAAATTTCTCTCATTTGTTTTTCCATATAAAGACAAAATTGCATTAAAAAATTATCTCATGCATTTTACAGCATTACTTTATATGTATATGCCATTCTTAAAAATGTGTTATAACAGTTCTTTCCAATAATGGATTTATTTGTACTATACAAAATGTTCAGTTTTTGATATTATTGTGTTTTTGTTATTTGTTGTTTAACCTAACACTGATTAATAGTTTTCTAGATCCGTGTCCTGGAATTTTATTGGTAGCTCATTGGGCTTCATTTATACAATTTTTTTAGTTATGTTCAGTACCAAACTCTGGGGCCTTCTAGGAACATTTATAGTGAGATCTTGTGACACTTTACCTGAACACTGGTGAAATCCAGACCATTCAGTTTTTGGAAAAAATGTTCAAAGGGGTGAACACTTATGCAGCCCACACATACATGTAGACCAATTGATGACTTCTGGGAGTTTAAGGGGATCTGTACATCTCTTGTAAGTGCAATTTGCCCTGTAAGAGTAAGTCATTTGAACTATAATTAGTCTGGAAGATGTATCCTTTAATAAAAACATATTTGAAAGTGCTGCAGTGCTGCAGTCTGTCTCAGTCACCCACACATACCGCAAAGTGATGACTGTAATTGGTTCCCTAACTATATTCATTTAATCCAAGGATATTTCAGATAACCCCTGTCATCAATGTTGCAGTACAAACATACAGACTACTCAAAGGATTCTCTTTCATCTTTTATATTGCATTATGAATAAAATTCGAAAGCAAAATGAGCGTTAGGGAAATCTAAAGAACCAAAAAATAGCTTCGTGCAGCATCTCTGACAAAAGTCAACAGTTCACTGGAGATAAAAAGACAAAGGAGAAGCGAGCTGATGCTGAGCAGCAGGGTGTGAATGCCAAATCAGACCGTGGAGCATCAGCATCACAAGCTCCTGAAATCAAACCATAAACACACTACATAACAACTACACAATTTCAATAAGTAAGAAATAAACACTAGGGACATGGTGTTATAGGAAAATAAACAACATGGTGATGTTATACAGCCTGATACATAGTAGATTATTTTATTTCATAAATAAATATATATATTTCATTCCTTTTATACTACATCAATTACAATACTTGCCAGGCTTTCGTCACGAAGAAAAGCAGCTTCTCATGTTAGAGAGAAGCTTTAAAAACAAATGTTATGAAAGTGTTGACTCCTTCCATGTGGCTTCAGCAACAATTTTCTGTTCTTTCTTGTTAATTATTAACATATTTTGAAACCTTTTTTTAGTCTTCGATTCTAAAGAGCTCTCACTATATAGGCAAGTCCCTGGGAATATTACTATGTTAGAGTGTGTGTGTGTGTGTGTGTGTGTGTGTGTGTGTGTGTGTGTATACATGTGAGGTTACACTGTTGTGGACTTTAACATGCAATGATCCTGAAAGCTAATGGAAGAGAAGTGATGAAGGCACATAAATGCATTATTCACTTCCTTTAACTCCACTTTCTCTTATCCTCTTTCACCTCCTAGCTCTGTGGCACATTTTCTCTCTCTTTATGGATATACTTGTGGTAGGCGTTTATGTATTTATGCTGTAATTAAAGTACTAAGGTAACAATCATGATCCTTTTAAAACCTGAGCTGACTATCTCATCTTGGCCCAGGGGTGTCATAAAAAAGGGAAAAATGGGAATGACTCCAAAGTACACATGAGGCAGAAGGAGCTCAATGCAACAGTGCAGAAGGAGTGTGATTATCATAGAACACTGCACATTTTCTACAGACCATTAGTTGGGACCATCATGTTCTAACATAAATGCTTACTTCCTGCACAAAATCTTGACTGTTTCTGCAGTCTTGATGTGTTTTATAAGTTCATTAGGAGTGGGTACACCAAAGATCAGGGTGGGGGATGATTCCTAAAGGGATCAAGGAGTTACGTTCATTAACAGTATCTTTTTTTTCCTTCTGTCTATATCTGTAGGTTAGGGGAAGTTAGGTGAGGAGTAAATTTTTATGTTTATTGTACTAAAACCATGACCTATATTTAGAGTAAGCACTATAAATATTTATGCTAAAAAAGATATTCATAGCTCTAGAATTTGCGTATTCTCAGCGTACTTAAAGGGATTCCTCCAGGTACTCTGGTTTCCTCCCCTGGATCAAATACATGACCTGTAGACTGATTGGTGTCTCTAAATTGTCTGTAGTGTTTACATGAGTGTGTTAGAGTGTATGTAATTGTGCCCTGCAATGGGTTTGCATCCAAGCGGGCCCCCATCCAAGCAGGCCCCCACCTTGTGCCCCAAGTCTCAGGGATAGATTCCAGGCTCCCTGTCACCTTTTTTATGATTATTTTTATGCCTGATTGTCCAAGATTTTTATCTCAGTAACATTTAGACCAACCCCTTAGCACCTGCCTTTCAGCTTAAAAAAACAGGGGATAGAAAATCCGGACTGATTAAGCAGATGGAAGCAGACTCCTAGAGTCTTTTAGATTTACATTAAAAGATCTGTTCCTCAAAATTTGTAGTTTTTGTTCAACCATGCAGTATGTATATAATTATTTTAGTCATATCGTTCTGATGTAGCTTTTTTTTTTTTTGAATACTGTCCTGTTTTTTTCAAAATTAATGTATTAAAATGCAGGACAGTGCATGATATTCTAAAGTTCGTATTCTTATCAGCTTCAAAAATTGTAAATACTGTTGTTTGTCCTTTCTCACAGAGATTGAAATGCTATATACAGTGACTCTGTGATTTAAAATCCTTCACCTTATTTTATTGAACTCCAATAACATTTCCCTTTTTTGACTCTTTTATATTGGTTCTGTTTCAGCTTCTATTTCATTTTGGCCCAGTATTAAGTATAATTTTCTATATGACCAATCTGAATACTGAGCATTGCTGCAAAAAAATACAGAACTTGTAGCCGCAATTGTAATGTACTGCTCCTTCACAGGATACAAATGTTATTTGAAATGCTGTAGTCTCTTAAAGATTCATTTTACAATCACAGGTCTGTTCAGTTAAATTTGTTGCTTTTTTGTTCAATATACAGTAAATAATGATGCTGCACCATGATAATGGCAGATCAAAGCTCATTTAGTCATTTAGTAATTGATTTAGTCATTAGTGTTGATGAATACTAAGAAAGAGAATATCAATGTGAATTTTTTGTTACGATAATTTTCTACACTTTATTAAAATATAAAATTTAAAATGTAAAATTTAAATATGGTCAATAACAATATATTGTTCACAGTCAGGTTCACAGAAAGGCCTTCTTCATACAGAACACATTATTCATGCCATCTTTCTCTGTAAATCCGGTAAAGCCTCAACATTGTTTGTCGAAAGGAGTTATTTGGCCCTAAGTTAAATTATTGAATAATTTAAATGTGTGTCAAAGGTTTTCCAGACAAACCAATTAGAAAACACCAGACTGAAAATCCTGAAAATAGTTGCTCTTTTTTCTACAGCATATTGTCCTTGATTTCTTTTACCCTCACATAACCTTCATTGCTGTGTATACCTACCCACCCACTCACACACACACACACACACAAACATACAAACACACACACACACACACACACACACACACACACACACACACAGAGAGAGAGCCTTTGTTGGTGTTCTTATTGGTTAACATAATGAACATTTTTGAATTGTAACAACTAATATACAGCAAGCTCGTTATGCTGTAAGTACATTTTATGAACAGCATTATAGAAGAACAACAGCACAATAATTTCGTTATAATGCTGTTTGTACAATTTCATCGAGTCATCACTGCAATTTCATGTTTAACTGTTTTATTGGTTAAACTGATTGATGGTAGATTGTACTTTTAGAATTGTACACAGATTTTATTTAGTTTATTTTGAATATTTAGTACATTATGTGCCTCTCCCTTTATCTTTATCTTCATCTTTATGTGTGTGATACCATACATTAAGTTGGATGGATAATATCTAATTAATTTAAAAAAACAATGTAGACAGTAAACATATTTTACACTAATATACATAAGAACAGATCTCTGTACAAGAGTAAGACGTCTGTGAAATGTGTTTTATAATGCAGTACATTCTGTTTTCAATATTAATCTCAATAATGTAAATGTCAGCATGAATTCACTGGAAATGAGTTTTGCCAATAAATGATACTTAACTGCAAACTATTTTCTATCTTTCATCTAATTTTAATAAAAGTCAGTAATAATTGGGGTACTGGAAGTACATTTGAACTTTTGCATTTATAATATCTCTATATAGGCCAATGTAATTTTTTTATAAAGATTCAATAATACGCTTCTGTATTATTTGTATAGCAGTTGTCCAAGTTGGACCTGCTGTAACACAATGCTTCTGTAATATAGGACTTACAGAGGCTGAACTCAGATCCATAAGCATGAGGTTTATTTAAAAAATCAAAGGAAAATGAGAGTCTAGGCCGTAACCAAAACCACTTTGTAAGCAGACAAATCTGATTCAGAATCAATCGCATGGTCAAAATGTAGGGCAGGGTTCAAAAAAGACAAAAGATCAGAGGAACAATCAAAAACCAAAGGGCCAGACAAAAGCAGGGTCATACACAAGATAGCTATCCAAATAGTAAATAGTAAATAAAAAAGCCTCAGTACATATACAACTGCAGACAAACAACAAGGATTCATGAAAAAGCTAGAGTCTATGTGTTTTGGTGTTATGGTTATCCAGGAAATTAACTGATTTACAGAAGAAGTCATTTAAAATTCAGGAGAGGGAATCACACTCTGGGACTCTGGAGGGAAATTGTCAGGGATAGATGTTACAGCTTCAATGCTATGGAAATTATTACAATACTCTCTATGATAATAACTCCTCGCACTGCACCCCGCACCCTCCGGTCTACCAGCACTGCTCGACTGGTTCCACCCTCTCTCAGGGTAAGAGGTAAGTATACTACAAGACTCTTCTCTGTACTGGCACCAAGGTGGTGGAATGAACTTCCCCTAGAGGTCCGGACAGCTGAGTCACTGGCTATTTTCAAGCGGCGGTTGAAGACCTACTTATTCAGGAAACACTTCAACTAGCACTTCTTTCCCTATCTTTTGCATTTAAAAAAAAAAAAAACACCTTTGACACTTTTTCATTGTAACTTTGAACAAATGTTTTAAACTCATGGTATCTTAAGTATGTAACTTAGTGAGCCAGCATTAATGTATTCAATGCTAGAGATTTAAGCACTTATGTACGTCGCTCTGGATAAGGGCGTCTGCCAAATGCTGTAAATGTAAACGTAAATGTAAATAATAACATGTATTAGAGCGGGTAACTATATAGACATAATGACATACAGTACAAACTTCCATGAATTGAGTCAGAAGACTTCTGTGGTATGCAGTCTTCAGACTCAGGGTCCAGGGATATCCACACACACACACACACACACACACACACACACAAATAAATAAATAAATAAATAAATAAATAAATAAATAAATAAATAAAAATCACTGCATGGTGAATTGACGGAATTCAACAAATTAATTGTGATCACAAATTTTGTCTCTTTTATTTTTGCTAGCATGTGAACAGTGCATAAGAATGAATTTACCAGGTACTGGTTCAGGAAAATACTATAAAATAATTTCAGTCAATTGATTGGTAAAATCCAATCCTCACAGAATTGTCCTTAATGAAGTCTAGAGCTTGAATGAATTTTCTCCGCAAACTATAATCTTTAGCAGGCAGTTAATGATTACCAAAGCTTCTTTTTCAGTTTCTGACTGTTCTTTTTCTAGCAAGATGTGATTAAACATAACCATTTTAATAATATCTTTTAGATTTGTTTTTTAGCTAACTTTCTTCAGATTAGGCTGAATTTAAAGTGCCTTTTCATTCACACAATCACTGTGTGTGTACGCTATAACACTACATGTGCAGTAGAATTCAAAAGTAATGTATAAAAAGTATCAAGTAATGTATACTTGAATATGTGTTTATTCATATGGTCTAATAGTCAATCTTCATATGTTCTAATGGTCATTTTTTATATTCATGTCCGAGAAAATAATCTGTGAATTTTTTCTAATATTGTAGCCCAAAATAGCCAGTAACCAAAACAAACACTTTGTTATCCAGTCAGCCAATCATGGGGCAGCAGTGAAAACCATACAAGATACATATCAAAAATGATGTCAAAATACATGTCCTTGAGTTTTGAAGGAAAATGTGACCTCAGAGACTTCTCATTGTTGGTGCTCAGTGGGTTGTTTTGAGTATTTTAAAAACTGCAGCTCTCCTTGGGATTTCACACACAACAGAGTTTAAACAGTACAAAAAAAAAAACCACAGTGAGCAACAGTTCTGCAGGCAGAGATCCCTTGCTGATGAAAGAGATCAAATAGGTTTTTGGCTAGCCTGGTTTGAGCTGACAGAAAAGCTATGGTTACTTAACACTCTTTAGAACCACGGTGAGTATGCAGAAGATATCAAAAGTTCTTAAAATCTAAGACGACACGAGAAGTGTAGTAAACTCACATAAACTTGACAGTTAGAGGTATTGTATATTAATATTGGTCATTTCAGTGTATATGGAGTACTTAATGGTGCCAGTCAATGAAACATGAGTTTGAGTTTGTGTTATCTTATTTTAATAGCCACATTTTTAAAGAAACCTAACCTAAGCTTATTTGTGTGCTGAATTTCTGACCCTTCTCCTCATACACTGTAGTGTGTTTAGGTCTAGCAAGATCCAGCCCCACAGATTAAATGACTAAAAGCATCACATCTCTGTCCTCTAACCATAGTGCTAGTGTTTTGTCTCATCACTCTTTGTTGCTTTTGTGGGGTTAAAATAAAATGCTGTATAAAATATATTACATGGTGTAATGTATACATGATTGTAGTGCTAGGAGCTTTTCCTGCCATCAGTTAGCATGTCTCCAAGGTCAACATCTTTAATGCAGGAGCAGATTTTGGAAGATGGGCACTTTGAAGATTACTGCTGAAGTCAGAGAGAGAGTGATAGAGAGAGAGAGAGAGAGAGAGAGAGAGAGAGAGAGAGAGAGAGAGAGAGAGAGAGAGAATGAGAATATAGATAGTGAGGGCAGGAGGCAAGAGAATATATGAGAGTGTTTTTCTGAAAGCTGATGTTTCTTGTTTTAAAACTCTATACAAAATAGGATGCTGTTGTAAAGGTGTCTCTGTTTCTCATCTGAAGTCAGACATGAAACACCACACATCCTCCTGTGCACGTTCAAGTAGCACGTTCAAGCGTTCAAGTAGAGTGTATTTGCATTTAAATGGCTAAGAATGAGCATGTGGGGGCTTAATGAAAGGCACATCTCTGGTGTTTAGAGCATGCCACATTTAGCATAAATGATATTTACTTATTTGGCTGCGCTTTCAATTTAATGTCATAAATAAATCAGTCATGCTGTATAGTGCCACAAAGTCATATAGCTGTTTTATTTAGGAAAAAAAATAATAACTCTGAGACTAGACTATATTATCTGCTTCTATGGTGATAGATGGTGTGATATGAGATCATTCTCTGCTTTTGTCTCCTAAAAATGCAGTTTAGGCAGCGTTTTGTTCAGGAAATGACTGAGCACTTTGCCAGGAAAGCATGATGCTGTCATAGCAACTGTGGGACATTATCTTTTGAGGAGAATGTAGTGAGGCCAGAAGAGTGGCACTTACTCAGAACATGCTAATTTAAGAGCAGGAAAGATTCTTCTCTTATGGGAAGGTTTAGCTTCATTTTGGAGAGATGCTTAGGGTACAATATGGATATGGATATATTCTTACTCTTATACTTACTTTCTCTCAACACGCAGTTTTATCAAAGGCTGTTTTTTTTTGTCTTGCCAAGCGCAACATTGGATGTAATCTCCTCTCATCTGTTCCAGTTATTTCCTGCTGTGTCCACTGTCAATGGCAAAGAATCCTCCCTTTGAGCTGATCCAGGATCGCTCAGTGCCATTCTCCTTCTCTCTTCATTTATGTTCCTGGGATAGCAAAACCTGACCTGAGAATAGAAAGTGTGTGTATGCTGAGGCACAGCGAATGGAGTGTTATACACCACTCATAGCCTTCTGCAGTGTGAAATAGAGGCTTTTCTCACCATGCTGGAAATTGGCTCCCTACGTCCTCCTATCCATCTAATCTCTTGTTCTTTTGTTTTGCTCCTTATCTCAGCACGGCCGTAGACCTGAGCTATTTCCCCACTGTCAGCTCACTTTAGTTTTGGTCCTGTTTTCTTTTAGAAACCAGCACCAAAACAAACTGAAGCAGGAGGAGCATCTGCAATGCTGTATTCGATGCACAGTGCACTCTAATCTAACAGCACCATCTGAGCTATAGCTCTTGCCAGCCCTTACTTAATGATATTAAGAGTTTAACATGATTTGTTTTAGGTCATAACTCTAGCCATGATGAAAGTCACACTTAATGAATATTTATATACTTGTATAGAGTGGGAGGAGACAACGTGTTTCCAGGACCATAATGCAGAGTTCAGGATTATAATACAGAGTAACATAAAGCATAAGACATTAGAGGAAATCTGTAAATCTACATGACGTGCACAGAGTGTGTCACGTATAAGACAAATTACTGGTCTACAAAACTATAGCTATTGTGGAATCACAAGTACAACACATCACATGCATTTTCACAGGATCCACAGTGTGGGAACAAAGGTAATGAGGCAGGAATATAATGGGATAACAGTCCATCTCAAAGAATGACATCTTTGACATATTTTTTAAGAAACGAGTCTGATGAAGATATTGGGTGAGCCAGGTTTATTTGATTTATAAGATCAGGACCATCCATGATTACAAGCATAGTTTCACAAATAGCTAGGGCAGGGAAGCATTTAATACACACACAATAACACCTGAGACTACTAATGAAAAGGCAGGTTATCTAAACACCTACAGGGCAGAGCTATGACCAAATCAGGAAGAAACTATGATCTAATGACTAGAGGTGGAGTGTGAGTGGAGTGTGAACCAAATCAGGTAGTAATTATTAAGACATGGAAGAAATAATACAGTCAAAAATATTGCATCTCCCATTGTCACCATTCTTTATTTTAAGTTAACTGTAGTAAACTTATTTTATTTTTTGTTTAATCAATTTCCATTAGCAGCTTTCTAGTGCCGAGACAAACTGTGATCCTAATAAAATCTTGGCCAAATTCTAGACAACTTGTGTTCTCCGTATCAAATACAAAAAAGACCTTTGAACAAATCATCCCAACCTAACAAATGCTCTGCTTAATCCCACATTTCATTTAAGTTTTGCCAATGCCATCACTGTATTTGTAATTTTAACTAAAGTTTTATTTTAGCATTCTATGCCGTTCTTATTTTTGATGAGATCTAGCAGCATTGACATAATTTTAAGAATTAATACTACTTTTCTTAGCATACAGCTGAAGATGCCGCAAAATTGACCCAAAACGTTCACATAGTAATTTTAATTAGATAAAATAATAGTTCTAAACTAGTGGCATAAGAGTGCAAAGCTTTAGACCTCTTCAACTGATGAGAACAGATTGCACGATTGAGAGAGAGAGAGAGAGAGAGAGAGAGAGAACCAAATACTGGAAGAGACAAACAGGCACAGACAGAAAAGCAAATAATGAAAGGGGGAGAGAGTGACAGAAAGAGAGAGAAAGAGAGAGACAGACAGATAGACAGACAGACAAACAGACAGACAGACAGACAGAAAAGCAAATAATGAAGCGAGAGTGTGAGCAGGAGAGAGATTTAGAGAGAGAGAGAGAGAGAGAGAGAGAGAGAGAGAGAGAGAGATGGGAAAAGGAAACACTAGGATGTTGAGAATGAGAGAGTGGTTTTATGTGCTATGTGTAGTTGTGTAAGAGGCGGAGGCGTGGGCAGACTCCCTTAGTGTGTGCTCTAATCAGGTTTAGAAGATTGACCTGAGACAGAACTCTAAAGTTCCGGGAGCCCGGGGCGGGGTATCTGTTATTTGCAGTGAGTGATGCCCGTCTGCCTGCTTTTAAAGGGCAGGGAGAAGGATTGGGATCTTACGCTGGAAGACAGCATGCTTTTATGAGTACAGCCAAACACATTTATCTATCTGAGCTTCCTCCTTCCCTTAGTACAGTGCACTCATTTAGAATAGACTCGCTGTTCATCTCCGTGATAAAGATTATTAAATATTTCTCATTTTATTAAACCCATCAACGGCGTTTTGTCTCTGAGTCTTCACTCACTGTGTGAGTCATGCACAGATCTCATGGTAAAACTGGGGGCATATACAGTACAATCTGTATTTTAGTGTCCTAAGTAGTTCTGTGGTTTGTGTGTGTATAATATTACAGCGTTGTGCAGTAGAACATCTTTAAGAAGCCATAGTGTCCCATGAATATTTTAAACTGTTGATGAACCCTTTAAGAGTATACACTTGAAATCTGTTCACAAAATAGCAACCCCTGATAATTACCAACCCTGAGCTTGCATATGAATTAATCATCCTTTTTCTGAATTGTATATTAAAAGGTATTTAAAAAAAACCTAATGTATACCTAATTCATGACTTGGTTTCTACAAGAGTTCAGATGGTTATATTTATGGGGAAATTGGCCTTGATTGGTGCATGTTACACACTTTCTTTCACAAAGAGACATTTTCATTAAATAATAATAATAGGAGACTGTTATTAATAACTATTATTATTATTTTTGTATTTGTATTATTATTATTATTATTATTATTATTATTATTATTATTATTATTATTACTACAAAAGCAGAAGTTTAACATCAAATATAGAATAATATTTTCACATTTTTAAAAAATATATTACATTACTAAAGATCTTTATAATTATCATTAAGAGTGTAGATTGTGATTAGCTACTTTTTACATCCTGCGATTACAAGCTGCAAAGTACATGTAATTACATATTTTTTCAATATCTTCTGCTCTGTATAAATACAAAGGCAACATAACATTGTATAACTACTCTTCTCAGTGTGATGATGAGATGAACACAATACTACGTCTTTTTTTTTTTTTAATCTCAGCCGAGTCATAAAGGTAGTGAAGTGAAGTAAGTATCTCCTGCCCTTTATGTGTATTCCTGTGTCCACTGCTTTATTGATCAAACCAAGACCTCTACAGCTATTATTCCCAGAAAACACTCAGGCTTTGACATGTCCTTACCTCTCTTTGATCCACTTTACAGAAACTACAGTTTTTCCTAGAAACTATGTCAAATTTTCTTCCTGTTCCCTCCATTTCCCACTCACTGCCAAGCAGATCAATACAGATAAAGCAGATCAGTTATATTTTGTTTTGTTTACAGTGGAAATTCTATAAAGGCAGGGCACTTTAAAGTTTGGACACGTCTCCAACTGCACAAATTTGTTAAACAATGATAAACACCATTAAGGAAGCAACAAAGCCCATATAATTCTTTTTATTGAAACAAACTAATCACGTTTAAAAAGATCTGAAAGCTGAATGTTTGTGGAGACATCTGCCTGAATGGCTGCAAGAAAAAAAATATGAGCAAAAACATTGGTAGAGCATTATGGATGAATTTGGAACATTATTACATACCAAACAAAAAAGTTTGATAGTTTATTGAGAAACTGAGACCAAATGGAGGATAAATTCGGATTAAACTTCTGCCTGTTTTTTTTTTGTTTTTTGTAGAACGTTATAATGTTTACTACTACACAGTCATGTGACTGTCATGTAAAAAAATATATATATATATTTTAATGAATGATTTTTTTTCTTATTTCTAATTTAAATACTTATTAACTTATTAGCAGACCTTTTATTTTTTATTATTTTGTACTATTCCTCAATAAATTCAAAAATACATTTATTTACTTTTATATAAATGTTTATCAGAATATAAGTAAAGAAATAAATGTCCTGGTTTTAAAGGAATTAGTATGATTTGTTTATAGTTCAGTTTATCTCCAAAAAAAAATGGAATTTCTGCTTGTTTTGTTGTGTTCATGTTCAGTACTGAATTTCATTGTCATGTCACACTTCATGATGGTGATTAATAACGCAAATAAAAGTAGAGCTTTAAGAATTCTTTTTTAAGAATTTATGAGCTTTAAGTATTTCTCTTTTTCCTAGCCTACTATTCTAGGGCTAGAATTTCATTTCCTTCATCCAAAAAACAGCTGTTGTTTTTTCTCATCAAAACCTCGTGGCATCAAACCCATTTCTGCTCCATTCTTTCTTTTTGGAGTTTATTTATACATGTAACTTGTACATTTACTTTTCATAATGGTGACTACTTGTGTTTTTAATGCCCAATTGAGAGTTTAAACCACTTCTGTAAGATAAAACATTGCTAAAGGCATTCTCTCTGTCTCTGCTGGGTCCTGTTTGTTAAAAAGCATAACAAGAGTGCATCATTTCTTTAGAATTATTGCTCAGGCCCTCTGACTAATGTGGAGTAACAGTGTGGAAAATCCTTCATGGGTTCTGTGGCGTTCTGCCCAAGAGTAAAGAGCTGTGTTCCTGTGTGTGTGTGTGTGTGTGTGTGTGTGTGTGTGTGTGTGTGTGTGTGTGTGTGTGTGTGTGTGTGTGTGTGTGTGTGTGTGTGTGTGTGTGTGTGTCATCAGAAAGCATTCTGTGTAAATAAGCTAAGCTAAGTGACATGCTGATGTGGAGGGAGGTGTTTGATAAATGAGTGTCTAACTTTTCACTCTATCCACCATGGATGAGCTGAGAAAACACTCAAACATACCGATGAGCATAATTACATCCAAACACAGGTTCTAATGAGGATGAATGTTCTGTCTGAGAGGCACTTAGTGATGTGCCTGTTCCAGAACAGAAGAGTTTCATTTGTGTGTGTGTATGTGTGTGTGTTCCTGCATGCTTTCATATATGTCCGAGCTTCAGCCGTTCAGAAAGCCATGCAAGTCATTTCTTTTTCATCATATTTAAGCTATAAAGGGAGAAGCTAACCAGGATATGGTGCAGTGTGTGATGAGTTGAGTAGCTACTATTTAACACAAGCAAGCAGGAAAATTTAGGCCATACTGCCTACATGAATATACTAGAATTTAGGTCTGTATAGTGTTTGTTAGAATATCATCCATTTTTGAAATGATACATACAAAAAGGGATGAAGATTTTAATTTTATCCACTTTTTAAAAATGTAATAAAACCCCTTTTTTTTTACCAGAGGCCTAAAAGTGAAATTTGTGCTTATTTTTGGACTGTGAACTCCAAAGTGATGGGTAATGGCTCATATGAAAGGCATTTTAAGAATTTTCTTGCACACAAACGTTTATATCTTCAAAGTATATGGTCATAACAAACCCGTTTCTGCTTTTTGAGATGAAGGTGTTATCTTTAACCACCAACATTCTTTGAAAACTTATCCCAACAGAGGCGAAAACATCTCATACTTGTCCTGACTAATTTTATATCAAATTATATATAATTTTATAACCAATGTACTGTGTTTGGTTTTTTTTAAAAGCCTTTTTTTTCTTTTATAAAAAAGAATTTTGCAAACATATAGATATTAGATAAGATCATTTTAAATTTTATATGAAATAATTGAATAACTCTCATTTTCATCTCGTCTTAACATTAAATACCACATATCTTTTCAATATATAAAAACAGGGTGGGATGTTGGAATTTTAACCAATTAAAATCGTCCACATACGTACAGGATAGTCAACATTATCAGTGCTTGCAGGTTGCCAATAACCTTCTAAGTCAAGTAGATAAAAAGGTGTTGTTGTTTTTTTTTTGTTTGTGTTAGCACTTCACACCAGGACAGCTCTGATCTGATCTTCTGAGTTGTGTTGATGCACTGCACCTTTGCTTTCTCTTATATGACCTTCCTTTGAAACGTCATGTGTAGTCTCACATGAAATAATCTAAAGATACCAGAACTCTCTAGTTTACATAAATAAAACTGTTTGTACATTAAAGATTGATGAAATTGGAGTGGCAGCTAAAGCTCTTGTGCACAGTCCTATAATTCTGCCATGCTTTCCAGTTGTATGTTAAAAGATTCATGACAATATGGATGGATGTATCAAGTAAAAGGCAGTGATTGAAATTAAATTGAATTCATATCAGATTCGAAATTACTTGTAGCAGAATGTTTAATAGTGAAACAAATGAATAGCATGTTGTTGAGAAGCCTACACTCTTTTTTTTCCAGTACACTTGCTTTCCAATTGTGTCTGCCAAATGGAAATGGACTTATTGGACATTTGTAATCGTTATAAACAAATGAATTATTTTATCTCTAGAAATCTGAAATAAATTAGCCAGGACACTGTTGGCATTCAGTGTGAGATGTTTTTACCTCTGTTCGGATAATCTTATTTTATTGGTTGAAGAAAATGCCTTCAGATTTTAGTTGTTTATTGAACAAACACTTGGGACATCTCAGAGAACAGAAATGAGTTTGATATCACTATTTACTTTGAAGATATAAACATTTGTTTGGGGGAAAAAAAATACACTGTGTGTATTCCCATAATGCACTTCAAGCATATGTCAGGTTGGTGAGTGTGATATTGCTGCAAGCAGGAATTGTGTTTAAATTGTTGCATTCAAAGACTGTATAAAGAAATTATTTTTAAGCTTAGCTGCATTATCTGCACTGTGTAGATGATGTTTGTTTAGCGTATCTGTGCACCCTGTCTGGCTTTCCTAAGTGAGTTGATTTAATAAATGCTAATTAGCCTATTATTTACCAACCGATTAGCTGAATAGGCTAAAATATGGCTCTCCTTGATGACTCAGTGTCTATTAAAATTGTGTTCTTTATTAATGTTACTTAGGGTAGATTTAAAATAACCAAGGAAGGCTGGTATAAATGAAATGGCAAAGCCCAAAACAAGAAGGGACATCAGTATAAGCTTTTATTTCAGGCATCAACATCATTATTATCATGATTATTTTGAACTTTTTGAACCAAGTACCTCAGCATCATCAATGGTCAAGTAAAAACATACAAAATGCTATAAGAAGCAACACTAGGTCTGATTTTCTTGAAGCCCTGATTGTAGTTTTAGGTGATTACAAAGTGTGAAATGCCCCTAAATTTGGTCTTCATTAAGGCTGATATTATTCAGCCCAATTTACTGACACGTGTGTACCACTCAACTGTAACTGGGAAGACAAACAAGAAATACTGTACAGCCAAGCCACTCACCTCCATTCACACAATATGGGCAATTTTGAGTTGCCAAACAGCATACATCACATGTCTTTGGACTAGTGTTAATTTCGTCACCTATTTTTAATTTAGTCTTAGTCTTAGTCTTGTGCCAAATGTCCTTGTTAGTTTTAGTCATATTTAGTCATATTTAGACTTACTTTTTTTGTTAGTCAAGTTTTAGTCGACTAAAAGTCTAGTCATTTTAGTCTAGTTTTAGTCAAAAGAAAACTCAGGGTATCTTAGTCAAGTTTTAGTCAACTAAAAGTCTTTTAATTTTAGTCTAGTTTTAGTCAAAAAATTGTAGCTTGACCACATCTGCAATCTATTGTAAGAATAAATACAACGAGGCCTCATTAAATGCAATAATATCAGGAACACAAGTGTTATAGTGGAAATAAATAACTTAATGAAAAGCCTAAGATCAAAACTGTAGGTGTGTGTGTATATATATATATATATATATATATATATATATATATACATATAAAAACTTAATGCAAGTTATACATGGTATTGCACACACCATTATTGATGATAGTTGGAGCAATATTACATGTAATTGTTAAACTTGATTCCCTTACATATACATTTGCTTTTAAGCCTAATTATTCATTTTGATTATGATGTGATTGTGACAGGGGCGTGGGAAGAGGTTTCAGGTTGGGGGTGCTGAGTTTTTTCTGTCACCACTTTTGAATAAGAAACAATATGAAGGCTATAAAACTTGTCAAAACTCCGCGAATCACAAAAGTATCAGTGAGAAGTTGAGAACACTCGTTTAAACAGTGCATACACTCGAACTTGACTGCACATCACATTTTTTACTTTAATGATACTGCTTTTAATCATAATGCAAAGACCGGTCATCGGGACATAAGCTGTCATGTACAATAAAAGAGCCTGCACAGCGACAGGAAATATAATTTAACACAAAAAGCCTGACTAGACTTAGGGTGGACTTGCGCTCAGGCTTTTTTAATTTTTTTTTGAGCGGCGTGTGGACGAATTGTTTCTACGCACACACTAAACAGCGGAGATTTTATCTTAGTTTTTATTTTATACAAAACATTTTCATCTCGTCTTTTTTCGTCAACAATAATGCATGTTAATTTAGTCTTAGTCAGCGTTTTTGGACAGTGGTGCAGTCTTGTCATCATCTCGTCTTAGTCATGAAAAAAAAGGTTGTCTCGTCTGACGAAATTAACACTACTTTGGATGTGGGGAGGAACCTGGAAGAAGCCAAGAAAGCACGTGTGAGAACCTGCAAAATCCATGCACACAGGAAAAAAGGTTGGTCCCAAACCCACATCCCTGGATGTGTGAGGTAGAAGAATTATCCAATCAAAATTCAAATCAGACTAAAGGACCACCCATTTAGAGGGTTTTTTTTTTTGTTGTTTCAACCAAAGGCTTACAACTTTCCTGTTTGCCATGTTTGGCATTCTGAGCACACACAACATCATGTCAGTAGAGCATTATAGACTTGAAAAAATAATTAGAAATTACAAAAGCAGCTTCCTGTCTGCCTTTAAGAAGGTAGCACAGGATGTCCCAAAAGTCTTTATACATGCGGGAAATTAACACTGAAGCAAAATGTCTTCCAAAATGTTCTATACTTAATTTTATTACATTTGTTTTCAGGTAGCCTTTAAGAATGCCTTTGATGGAAGAAGAACAGATTGATATCATTCTCATGGCTGGATCGGGAAGTTGGCGCAATATTACGATGGACTTGAACCATGACACAACACTGTCACCAAACAGGGAGCCAACAGTATGAGATTCAACTCTGTGTGTTTATAAAGAAATGCCAATCGTGTACGACACTGTAGTTTGTCTATATAATTGTTATTGTGCCATCAGTTTTTCTTGACAGAAACGTTGTTAAGTTGTTAAGTAAAGTATTGAATATTAGATCTTAGCTCTCTGATATAATGTCACAACCAGCCCTCAGTGATTGTATTCTGTTTTCTGTGAAGCTCTAGCATAACAGGCAAAAAGAATATTGTGTCACATTAACATACTTTGGAAAACTTCCTAACACTCTAAACAGATATCAAATAGGAATTTCTAGAGTTTTGATCAGAGACAAAACTTTTATTTAGTGAAAGCTGACTATTCTTGGTCAGTCAAGTCTAGTTAAAAAGTTTAATTATGCACAATGTTCTGACATATTTTTATACATAAGTATACCCAGCACTTTCAATTAAAGTCAGCAGAAAGGTGTCGAACATGAACCTGGGATTGTGGACTCATAATTGACTCAGGTTGATCAGAGTTCTGCTTTTAATCGGAGTGATGGAGAGGATTAATTAAAGCACGAAAGCTGGATGATTAAATCTCATTAGCTCCCCACCGAGCTCAGGTGCTATCGTCTCTCTTCCACTACTTGAATCTGCTGCTTAAAGATGAGTCACTGTCCCATTACACACCTAAGACAGAACCATCGTTTAAAACCGTAGATGTTTTTCTCCAAATCCTTTAAATTGCAAATCATCAGTTTTGCACTAAATGTCTGGATGATGTGATCTTTAAATCAAATTGCAATCACTTGTATATGTTTCTCTCAAGACGATGATGCTGGTTGTAGTGGTAATGATATGTGCATAAATATTTTTCATGTAATCCTATCTGCATATACTTATTGAAGCATTACCTGCCTGGATCCTTTTTCATCATTTGGACTCTGACAGATGATAAAGAAGTGGGAGATGATGGGTATTTCCTTAGTTCATTTCGCTGCACATTTTCTCGAGCGGAACGCAAAATTGCACCACCACACCGCTCTCAGCCACAGCCAAATGAGGAAGAATGAGTTTCCTGATAGCTATATTATTAACTACTCTGCTTAGGGTGGTTAAAATGTATTAGCCCATCTGTTATAGAGCCATTCAGGTCCCTGGTGCAAACAGTGAAGTAAGAGAAATGGTATTAATTTGAGGCATAAATCTCATTCTCATTCACTCAATCAAATAAGAATTTGAAAGCAGAGCAGAACTTTCTATTAAACGGATCGGAGCAGAGGCGAAGATTGTGCTGATGATATATTTCTCAGGTAAGCATTCGGTTCTATACTTTTTTGCCTTGCATGTCTTTAATGTTCTTTCTTTGTTTTTGTTTTTCCTTTAGCAGGTGTAAGAACATTTTGCTGTTTCCTTCTGCAAGCCTGAATATGGAATACTGTGAAACCTTATTTGCAAACTGTTTTTTTGTGTTGTTGTTTGTTTCTGTTTTTTGCTAAATTGTGCAAAGACACTTCAAAATAAAAAGAAATCATTTTAAAAATCATAATAATCATGCTACAGGGAAGAAGAAAGTAATTCATAGCATTTTTGATGTTTAAAATGTATAGATTTGTTCTGTTACAGCACAGGATAAATTTAGTGTAATAGTAATTATTTTAAATTAATATAGAATTCTGCTTTATTACTGCAAACTGAAGGACAGCATACAATAAGGGATAAATCCATCCATTTAATGTACTGCTTATTGTAAACTGTGTCACAGGGAACCTGGATGCAAACTTCATACACACAGAGCAGAATAAAAGTCATTCTGAATACAAGTAAAAAAAAAAAAAGTGTCAAGATTGACACTGAAAACAGTAAAAAAAAAAAAAAAAGCAATAAATGAATTGTAATAAAGAATGACAGTTAAGACTAGCATCTCGGACGGGATTAGTTTTACGTGGGGACGTGGAGTGATGCAATTTTACCTCAGGACGTCTGTAATATTAATTGGCCAATTCGCACGGGACAAGACATCTCAGTAAAACTAGCAGAAGTGGGAGGGGTAACTCGCTTTACGCACCACAGTAACCTCCTTGTCGTCATGTGTGTATGACGTTGCTTCCTGTTATCACGTGTGCAAACAGACAACATGGCGCCTCCATGCTTGCAAAACGCGCCAAAAACTACTTTTAAACAGGAAATGACGGAATTTTACCGTACATATTTACAGCGGGTCTATTCGGACGGGATTAGTATTACCTGAGGTAATTTTTCCGGTTAGCGATTTTTAGCGGTTAGCACGTTCGCCTCACACCTCCAGGGTCGGGGTTCGATTCCCGCCTCCGCCTTGTGTGTGTGTGGAGTTTGCATGTTCTCCCCGTGCCTCGGGGGTTTCCTCCGTGTACTCCGGTTTCCTCCCCCGGTCCAAAGACATGCATGGTAGGTTGATTGGCATCTCTGGAAAATTGTCCGTAGTGTGTGATTGCGTGAGTGAATGAGAGTGTGTGTGTGTGTGTGTGCCCTGCGATGGGTTCGCACTCCGTCCAGGGTGTATCCTGCCTTGATGCCCGATGACACCTGAGATAGGCACAGGCTCCCTGTGACCCGAGATAGTTCGGATAAGCGGTAGAAGATGGATGGATGAATTTTTCCGGACCTTTTTACAGAAGGTAAAAGTCGCCGTAATCTTTACTGACATTGTCCATAATGATTACCGAGATGGCACATACGGACGGGACTAAAATCACAGAGAAGCTCTGGTAATAATTACTTTACCCCCACGTCCCCACATCAAACTAATCCCGTCCGAATAGGGCTTTAGACATTCAAAGCAAACGAATAATTCATTAACACTCATTCATTCATTTTCTACCGCTTATCCGAACTACCTCGGGTCACGGGGAGCCTGTGCCTATCTCAGGCGTCATTGGGCATCAAGGCAGGATACACCCTGGACGGAGTTAATTCATTAACAGTTGTTTCCTATTCATAGGTTGTTCCATTGGAAACAGTCTTTGTTGCATTATGCAAGAAAATACCTTGAAATGATTGGTAAATAAACCTTATATAGTGCAGGTCTACTTATATTTATTAATCTTAAGCTTTTTCATTAAATATATTTTCTTTGCTAATTGGACTCAAGAGACCTCATTTAGCCACCACACATATGTATAGTTTTGTGCAAAACTATGTGCCTGAATGTTTCAATGCAGTGAGGATCAAGTGAGGATATGTATAAAACTATAAAGTGAGAATAAAAGTGTGTGTATAATAATATGAGTAAAATATATGTATGATATTATGTGTAAAATAGGTGTAACTACACAGTCGTGAACAAATCGTCGTGTAATATCAGTAAAGTGACTAATGAGAGCTCCTACATCACATGCTGTGAATCCTATCAGCATAACTGAAAGAGTGATTAATGATTATTTTGTTCACAAGATGCAGATAGATGAAACAGATAAAATGTGTAATAAAATAACAAAAGGCACATTGTTGGGAAGTTTGGGAGGTTGTACTGTATCTCAGAATTGTGTTCTTAGGAGGTTCTAATACAGTAATTTTTACACAGGCTACTGTAATTTTTAAGGGATTTTTTTTACCATATATGGTGATTTGAATGTGTTTCTTTATGCAGATGAGTGTGACCTTGCATAAGCACATCAGTTTAGTGTATGTGGAGCTTATCGACCATTAGTGTTGCTATTAGAGCTTTAGGCTACTTATAATACATTAGTAGGGTTTCCCTAGTCATAATTACAGAAGAAGAAGAAGAAGAATGGTTATTCTATAAATTTATTTAATTATAGTTCATTCAATGAAAATGAGAAGCATTTCAAATAATACTATCAGTTGTATTAGTTCATAATGTGCTCTTAGATTATTATGCTTTAAATTATACCTAGGGTAGTAAAACAGCAGATGCGGTAAAATATATTTATATACAAGTTTTGCCATGTGGGAAAGAAATGGACATCATTTTCTTCTGTAAACATGCAAAGAAACTGCAGTGAACACTATAGTTCACTTGACATTAAAGTAATATCTGACATTTCCTGAGAATATATAATCTCTTCATATGGACATATTGTATATTTTATGTTAAACAGGTAAACAAATACAAAGTTTTTTTTTATTGGGAAGGATTTATATAAATCCTTTAATTATTGAAATGTGTAATATTGTAAACACAAACAAAAATGTATGTTTAATACATGTAAAATACGTTTACTCCATGAGATGTTTTTATGACTCTGTGAGGCCTCATAATAATGTCAATATTTTGAAATATTTGAAGTATTTTTGAAAAACAACACTATTAATTTGGCTTAATATGTTACTCGGTAAATATTACAAAATATTTGGTAATAGTCATGATTTTGGAGAATAACACAAAGCCTTGGAAAGTCAAATTTTGTGTTTTTGGAAAAATCTGTGTCCCAGTTGTGTAAGCCAGGCGTTCTACCAGTCTTATGAAAGCCTTCCAAATGGGGTGGTGAGAAGGTTTGGAAAAGTCACTCTCTAAACCAGTGATTTTTCCAGTTAATGCCTCACCAGTTTGGAAAAATGTCCCATCCACCACCATCTACATTGCCAAGGCCTGTGTGATAAGATAAATGTGTTTGAGGGGAGTTTGTGAAATGGAGCATTAGGCATTAGCATCACAAAACGTAAAAGATAGCATGTTAATTCCTTTTCCCAAAATAGATGTTGGATTATCCAATGTCAAGTAGGCTGTAAGGATTTTGTTATTTCTTGTCAAGCTTAAACAATAAATAAAAAATGTATATGCGGACCATATGTAATATAAAATAGAATATATTTTATATAAAACTGTACACAGTAAATATATTATGTTTTGTTAATACCACCCACACTATTTGTCAAGATTCTATATTGTCTTTCTCAGGTCCAACTGGGAAACTGGAAAACTGGAACATCCTTGTACTGTCAAAGCTTGCCACACATTTGTTCAAACAAGCAACAAATTGTTTGATGGAAAAAACCTGTAAAGCCTGCAAATAGCAAAGAACTTTCAACCTCTCTTAAGTCTTGGGTGTTTAGGGCTCTCAGAAGCACTTATGATGAAGCATGACCCACATACCCGTGTGTGTGTGTATGTGTGGGTGTGTGAGTGTGTGGGTGTGTGAGTGTGTGTGGGTGTGTGTGTGTTTCAACGTGAATTTTAATGCTAGTATTATTTCTGTTTAATTATTTCTGTGGCTGGTGTACAATGAATTCTAGAATTATTATCCTCATTTGAGTGACTGCATTGATTCAGAGCTGCAGGAGATACAGGTGTTTTATAAGCCATAATATCCAAATATGCATATGTGCATGATCACACACACATACACGCAGCTAAGAGACAGGCCTCCTATTCACCAACTGCCTCAAGGCACGGTTGAATCCTCCCCAACACTCACCAAGAGGTTATTGTACTGTGTGAATAGATCAATCACTTTAGTTATCACCACAGCAGTAAGAGTGGCCCAAAGAACATCCAGGCTAATATATAATTCCACTAAGTTCTAGCAGCCTTAAATGTAGAATCCACCAAATGTCCATATTAAAATACAAACCGTTTGAGCTTTGTGTAGTTCAGAGCACATCTGAGGAAACAATGTTGTCTCTGCAGTTGAAGCTGAATATACAGATTGCATTTAACAGAAGATAGTCATTGAATAAAAGCTGAGACAAGATTTATTTAAATGGCAAGAACTGTCATTGACTCTTTTAAGCTGTCTTAAGTTTCAGGCTACTTAATAGTACAATTTACACAACGTGATTCGGGTGAACCTAGGAAATCAATTTCCATAAAGCATTTGAGTGAAGTTAGGAAATCAAGTTTGAAGTGATGCTGATACTCCTGAGGCTGTGCCCTGGATCTGATAGAATAATGTACTGATGTAAATGTGGGAAAGAATCAGATCAGACCAGATCAACTAGAAACAAATTCCTCTCTCTCTCTCTCTCTCTCTCTCTCTCTCTCTCTCTCTCTCTCTCTCTCTCTCTCTCTCTCTCAAATTCAGATTTCATGTAACCTACTTAAATATGCCCTGCACATAAAAAGTTAAGAGATGCTACTGAGCCATATAACAGGGTTTGTTTGTTTGAAATACTTCCAGCGGTTCATATCAAATTCTTGAACATATACATGAACATATATCATGAACATTTACTGTAAATATACTGAAACGCAGTGATTGTAATTCAGCAAATCTTCTTTCTAAATGTGAACCAGAGCAGATGGTCATATTTCAGACCTTGGACTTTCAATCAATGTACAGTAAAGTAACACTTAATGTGTCTCACTTGAACCAAGCCTTTTTGCCCATTGATTGCTGTCCTGTTTGTCCATTTTACTCTGTTTTTGACTCCTGGTTGTGTATTCACGTCGCTACTATATTGTTCTGTTTGCCAATTGCCTAACCCTTGCCTTTTATATTTTATTTCACATTATGGAGCTGTCTGATTGATTATGAAACAGCTTAAACTGCAACTACATCCGTCTCAGTCTCTGTGATGTGATCCGGTGTATGTTTTTCTTTGGATTCTGACTGAGCCATTAACTAATTACAGGATTATTCATGTATCAATGTAAGCTTGTGCATTTTGATTCCTAAGTCGGACTAATGATGCAACAGTTGTCTGCAAAATGATGCAAATATCTGGTTAGATCAAGAAAAGCAGAAACAGCTTCAGGCCTTATAATATCTCTGTGTAGCAGTACTGCATGGGATGCAGACATTTTTTTGTTTGTTTGTTTGTGTGTGTGTGCACTCAGTAAATGGTAAAAGTATGTCACCAGATAACAGATGATGCAGTTATTGATTTCAAGTTATTACAGGTATCCTTGCATATCACATTATCTGACAGAGCCAATCAGAGAGAGTACAGCACACTGACACTCCTCCTAAGAGTTTGTGTGTGTGTGTGTGTTTCTGCAAATTAAGATATAATATAATATGATATACACATATGTACAGTATGTCATCAGTGTAGGGTTTCATTCACTGTCTAATAAAAGGACAAAGCTAGAGGTTTTGTAGTTAGCATAAGTCTGGCTGGTGCAGCGTGTGTGTATTTGTGTGATTGTATGTGTGTGTTATAGAAGGCTTAAGATGTGGATCTCTTCCGCAGAGTCGTGTTGTCTGAGTAGAGTCTAAATGCCATTGCTGAAGATGTTATCAGGTGTCTCTGACGCTCAGACATCTTTAAATCACATTTCTGCTTGCTGAATCACACTGGGGAAACTGATTTATAGATTTCTACTGTTCAAGCCTTTGTTGCTTAGAGAGCCACCTCAGAGGTTTAAAAGGTCTACACGTCTTCTGCATCTGAAGCAACTCTTTGGGGGAAAGGATTTCGGAGAAACAGGTTCAGGAATTTTGGATATTGGAGAAGCAGGTGGATACTGATGAGAACATCCAGTGAAATTCAGGAAGGGCTGCTTTGTTGATACCAACATTTCTTATGTCTTATTTATGAGACACTGCAGATGTAAATGCCACATCTAGAAACAACAAGAAGACTTTATTTAACCCTTGGGGTTGGAGGTTATTTTGTTGTTTTTTTATGTTTTTGATTTTGTCGATATCTATATAAAAATGTTTACCATATACATTATGTGTCAGGTTTCTTTTTTCCTAGTCAATACAACCTGATAATTTTTTTTTTCACTTTCACAAAAGATAATGAAAAACAGGAAATGTGACAATGTGATTTTTGTTTACTCACATCCAAAAACACTTTTGATGGAATAAATGTGTAAGATAGTGGGGGAGGTTTGCAGTGATGTAGTTTCAGTTTGAATTCTAACATTTCTTGTTGACACAAATAATCTACCTTCAAAAGTATGGGGTCAGAATTGTTTCGTTATTCTGAATAAATATACTATGATCCACAAAAAAATATAGAGTTTCACAAATATTTTTTGAATCAACAAATGCACAATAAGCAAACCGTAAATATATGTTACGCATTTCACAAAAAGAAATGAAATTCACAAATAAATAAAATGGGATCTGCAAATAAAAAAAATACTTATAAATATATATTTAATTGTATTTATTTGTGAATGGCTTCCTGCTCATTTGTGAATCGCGTTCTGTGCATTTGTGAATCACTGAACGCATTTGTGGATTGCGTGCCCACCGTCTACTCCAGCCAATCGGACAACAGTCTCGTGGCGCTGACCAATCGTGGCACGGTCTACCTCCAACCAATCACGTTCTGATTTACTCGCTCTGAGGCTGTTCTTCAATGCAATGTCTAGTTTGCACTCGTTTTTTTCATCCAGTACGATTCTCTTGTTCTATTTTGTGTGCCCTTTCACATGTATTTACAGTCTCATGATTTTTTTTTACTTTGCATTTTTCTCATACTAATGCTTTCACTTGCACGTACATGACTTAGCCCTGTGTGCCATCGTTCTACGTTATATAAAGCATTATGGTCGTGAAGAAATGACATTTTATTCTAATGTATACAAGCTGTATAGAGGAATTATGATACCTTGAATGATGAAACCTAAGAGTTATTGTAAGCATAATGCATCCTGCTTCCTTTAGCTTTTACTTTAATAAAGTCACACAGTACATTTTCAATCAGCAAAATGTGAGCAATGTTTACAGGTGTACAGTGAGTTGACACTGAATGCTATTTCACATGAAACTTCTGTTTCTAAATGACCTGCACTTGACCGATTAGTAAGGATAGCATGCATGCTATCTCTATCAGGAGTTTACAATGTTTGTCTGAAAAGGTTCATCTCTGTTTCTGGGCTTTTTATTTTTAGTATTTCACATCCATCCATCCATCCATCCATCCATCCATCCATCTTCTACCGCTTATCCGGGGCTGGGTCGCGGGGGCAGCAGTCTGAGCAGGGACACCCAGACATCCCTCTCCCCAGACACTTCCTCCAGCTCCTCCAGGGGAATACCGAGGCGTTCCCAGGCCAGCCGAGAGACATAGTACCTCCAACGTGTCCTAGGTCTTCCCCGGGGCCTCCCAAGTGACCGAGCTCCTCACCCTATCTCTAAGGGAGCGGCCAGCCATCCTGCGGAGGAAACTCATTTCGGCCGCCTGTATCCGGGATCTTGTCCTTTCGGTCATGACCCAAAGCTCATGACCATAGGTGAGGGTAGGAACGTAGATCGAATGGTAAATAGAGAGCTTCGCCTTGCGGCTCAGCTCTTTCTTTACCACAACAGACCGGTATATCGACCGCATCACTGCAGAAGATACGCCGATCCGCCTGTCGATCTCCCGCTCCATCCTTCCCTCACTCGTGAACAAGACCCCAAGATACTTAAACTCCTCCACTTGAGGCAGGAGCTTTCCACCAACCTGAAGGGGGCAAGCCACCCTTTTCTGGCTGAGAACCATGGCCTCGGACTTGGAGGTGCTGATTCTCATCCCCGCCGCTTCACACTCGGCTGCAAACCATCCCAGTGCACGCTGAAGGTCCTGATTTGAAGAAGCCAACAGGACAACATCATCTGCAAAAAGTAGAGACGAAATCCAGTGGTCCCCAAACTGGACTCCCTCTGGCCCCCGACTGCGCCTAGAAATCCTGTCCATATAAATAATGAACAGGACCGGTGACAAAGGGCAGCCCTGCTGGAGTCCAACATGCACCGGGAACAAGTCTGATTTACTGCCGGCAATGCAAACCAAACTCCTGCTCCAGTCATATAGGGACTGGACAGCCCTTAGCAGAGGGCCCCGGACTCCATACTCCCAGAGCACCCCCCACAGATCACCACGAGGGACACAGTCGAATGCCTTCTCCAGATCCACAAAGCACATGTGGACTGGTTGGGCAAACTCCCATGAACCCTCCAGCAACCTGGTGAGGGTATAGAGATGGTCCAGTGTTCCACGACTGGGACGAAACCCGCATTGTTCCTCCTGAATCCGAGGTTCGACTATCGGCCGAATTCTCCTCTCCAGTACCCTGGCATAGACTTTTCCGGGGAGGCTGAGGAGTGTGATCCCCCTGAAGTTGGAACACACCCTCCGGTCCCCCTTCTTAAACAGAGGGACCACCACCCCAATCTGCCAGTCCAGAGGCACTGTCCCCAGCCGCCACGCGATGTTGCAGAGGCGTGTCAACCAAGACAGCCCCACAACATCCAGAGACTTGAGGTACTCAGGGCAGATCTCATCCACCCCCGGTGCCTTGCCACTGAGGAGCTTCTCAACCACCTCAGTGACCTCAGCTTGGGGATCCTCGAAGTACTCCTTCCACCGTCCAAGAATGTCCCCAGTCGAAGTCAGCAAATTCCCACTCCCACTGTAAACAGTGTGAGCAGGGCACTGCTTCCCCCTCCTGAGGCGCCGGACGGTTTGCCAGAATTTCTTCGAGGCCAACCGATAGTCCTTCTCCATGGCCTCACCGAACTCCTCCCAGACCCGAGTTTTTGCCTCTACAACCACCCGGGCTGAAGCTCGCTTGGCTCTCCGGTACCTATCAGCTGCCTCCGGAGTCCCCCGAGCCAACCGGGCTCGATAGGACTCCTTCTTCAGCTTGACGGCATCCCTTACTTCCGGGGTCCACCACCGGGTTCCTTGGATTGCCGCCACGACAATCACCGGAGACCTTACGGCCACAGCTCCGCGCAGCCGCTTCGACAATAGAGGTGAAGAACATGGTCCACTCGGACTCAATGTCTCCATCCTCCCTCGGGATCTGGTTGAAGCTCTGCCGGAGGTGGGAGTTGAAGATCTCTCTGACTGGAGACTCTGCCAGCGTTCCCAGCGGACCCTCACAGTACGTTTGGGTCTGCCAAGTCTGTCCAACTTCCTCCCCGGCCATCGGATCCAACTCACCACCAGGTGGTGATCAGTTGACAGCTCCGCCCCTCTCTTTACCCAGGTGTCCAAGACATACGGCCGGAGGTCAGATGAAACAACCACAAAGTCGATCATCGACTTCCGACCTAGGGTGTCCTAATGCCATGTGTACTGATGGACACCCTTATGCTTGAACATGGTGTTCGTTATGGACAAACTGTGACTAGCACAGAAGTCCAATAACAGAACACCACTCGGGTTCATGTCGGGGGGGCATTCCTCCCAATCACACCCCTCCAGTTGTCACTGTCGCTGCCCCACATTGCACCAGCCCCTTACGGTTTCTCCTGCAGAGATCGGCCCCACTTCTCTCCTTCGGGCTGAGCCCGGCCTGGCCCCGTGGGGTAAGACCCAGCCACCAGGCACTCGCACGCGAGCCCCAACCCCGGGCCTGGCTCCAGGGTGGGGCCCCTGTTGTGCCATACTGGGCGACGTCACGGACCTTGCTGTATCTTTCTTCATAAGGGGTATTGAACCGCTCTTTGTCTGGCCCGTCACCCAGGACCTGTTTGCCTTGGGAGACCCTACCAGGGGCAGAAAGCCCAAGACAGCATAGCTCCTAGGATCATTCAGGCACGCAAACCCCTCCACCACAATAAGGTGGCGGTTCAAGGAGGGGTAGTATTTCACATACAGTAGATAATTTCATGATTTCGAGTCATGCGATTGCGAGTAAATCAGAACGTGATTGGTTGGAGGTAGACCGTGCCATGATTGGTCAGCGTCACGAGACCGTTGTCCAATTGGCTGGAGTAGACGGTGGGTGGAGTCCACCTATTTGTGGATTCTTGTGCACATCTTGACATTAGAAATGTTTCAAATCCACAAATGCACAGAGCGCAATCCACAAATGCGTTCAGTGATTCACAAATGCACAGAACGCGATTCACAAATGAGCAGGAAGCCATTCACAAATAAATACAATTAAATATATATTTATAAATATTTTTTTTATTTGCAAATCCCATTTTATTTATTTGTGAATTTCATTTCTTTTTGTGAAATGTGTAACATATCTTTACGGTTTGCTTATTGTGCATTTGTTGATTTAAAAAATATTTGTGAAACTCTTTATATTTATTTGTGGATCATAGTATATTTATTCAGAATAATGAAACAATTCTGACCCCATACAAAAGTCCCTTATGGCTCAAGGTTCAAGGTTCTTTGTATGGCACATTATATATACGTATGAATCTCTTTAGTTACACATCCCACAGTGCAACAATAAACAATAGAAAAAACAGAGTAAACAGAATATTACAAAATATAGTAGACATTTACAGAATACAGAATACAGTAAATTATGATTGACCTTTATCCTTTTTTTACCAGTATACAGAAATTACAATACACCTGCAGAGTGGAACTCAACTTATCAGAAATTGTTAATTAGTATAAACAAATAAATTATTTTATTACCCCAAGTTTGATGTGTGAGATGTTTTTCCCTGTGTTGGGATCATCTTACACAGAATTTTTGTGGTTGAAGATAATGCCTTAATATTTTAGATGTTTATGAAAAAGCATTTGGGGAATCTTGGACAGAAAAAATGGGTTTGATATCATCATTTATTTTGAAGAGAGAAACAGGTGTGTTAAAAAAAACGTTTTTGTCTTTTGGAAATTTTCTATGAATATAATGCCTTTATATTCGGCTAGGTACTGTAAATATGAGCCATTAATCACTACTGTGGAGTGTGACATGACATAGATATTCGATACTGAAAATGGGCACAACCGAAACAGGCACAAATTCCATTTTTTGACTTCTTGTAAAAAAGAGTTAATAATAATAATAATAATTTAATAAACATACGGTGAAATATAGCATAGTCTATAGAGAATGTAGTGACAATGAATAGATACTGTTTTACTCAGAGATTGTTAAACACTAATCTAACAAGGTTTACGTGAATTTTTTATTTTTTTTTGGTATACAATATGCAGTACGAGTATGACTGTTGCTGTTTCAAGAATTTCTCCTTTTAGATGAAGTAGGTGAACCAAATCTTGGGCTACAAGTGGTTTGTCTCTTCCATATCACTTTAATCCAAGTGCTCCCACTAGCAAAAACAAACCCTTTGCTGTGGGTTCCCTATGCGGAATGCTGAAGATGAAAAACCTATTAGCCTGCTAGTGTAGGGTTGAACAGCCCTGTTTCACCCCTATGTCCACTGTGTTTATTCTTGCTTGAGTAGCAGAGCAGACTGGTAGTCTCAGACAGAGGTGTGTCAGTCCAATATGCTCAGCAGAATATTTGCTGGGTGTCTAGGATAGCACTCAAATTTTGTATTATTCAAGTTTAATATTTCACACTATGTTCCTTGGGTATTGAAATACCCTAAAAAGCACAAATTACAGCATTTTACCCACATTGTTATTGTTTCATTTCAAACCCAATGTGCTGAAGGTCAAACTTAAAATAAAAATTGTATTGTGCTGTATTTCTGAAATACAACAGCAACCTTACTGTATTACAGACACCTAACTCTATTCTCAGAAAAGGTGTATTTTTCATAAGTCTAATATGTTACTATGAATATCTGAAAGGCCAGTGGGAGGTGGAATAAATGAAAATACATCCTGCTGTTGCCTTGTAAGAAAAGGACAAAACAGATCATGTTGCTACTATTTTCCTTTGTTCTTTTCTTGCAGGTAAGTGTGTGTGTGTGTGTGTGTGTGTGTGTGTGTGTGTGTGTGTGTGTGGTGACAGAGGAATCAATATGACAGGGACAGAAAATAAAACACATGGATTGCCTTTGGTTTGTTACAAGGTTTCAAAAGAGACATGTCTTGTCAGTTTAAATTCTATAGCGATTGCTATCCTTTCAGATAATGTGTGTGTGTTTGTGTTGGAAGGGGTGGCTTGGGGAGTTTGGCTGCCACTGCATGTTACATTTACATTTACATTTACAGCATTTGGCAGACGCCCTTATCCAGGGTGATGTACAAAATTCCTTTGAAGTCTCCATCAATGACTACATCAACAGTGGTTCACTAGTTTAAGCTCTGGTTACACCCTCCTTTTCTTTTCTTATCCATAAAAACAAACAAGAAAAATAAGTGCTAAAGTTTTTCAGTAAGAGTTTCAGTGACTCAACTGTTTGGACATCTAGGGGAAGTTTATTCTACCACCTTGGAAAAGAGTTTTGATGTATACCTACCTCTTACCCTGAGAGATGATGGGAACAGTCGAGCAGTGCTGGCAGATCAGAAGGTGTGAGGTGTAGTGCGAGCAGTGATGAGCTGTGAGGAAAGAAGGTACTGGTTCATTTTCAGCTTTGTAGGCAAGCATCAGTGTTTTGAATCCAAAAACAGCCAGTGGAGGGAGCGCAGTTCAGATCTTTATGGACAGATCCTTATGATGTTGTAAAAATGGACAGATCCTTATGATGTTGTACAGAAGAAACCTACAAGAGTATGTCACATTGGTTCAGTTTTGCTAGGAATGATTTTAAACTGATGAGCCGAGCAGAAGCTATGCTATCTGAGGGAGGGAAGGAGGAGATAAGTTGAGTGTCATCAGCATAGCAGTGGTAAAAGAACCCATGTGAGGATATAACTTTGCCAAGAGAGTGAGTATAGAGGGAAAGAGGAGAGGACCAAGTACTGAACTCTGGTGGACACCACTGGAGAGTCTTTGTGGAGCACTCCCCTCCAAAAGGTTGAGGAGGATGAGGACAGATGACAGCTTGGTTGCAGCATGTAGCATCTCAGAAATCAGAGAACAGTCTTTGTGGAATGTACCAGATTGGTTGGGATCTTGAAAGTTGTACTTAAAGAGATACATAGAGAGTTGTTTATTTCACGTGACATGACGTGACATACAGCTAAGTATGGTAAACCATACTCAGAATTCGTTCTCTGCATTTAACCAATACAAAGTGCACACACACAGCAGTGAACACACACACACCGTGAACACACACCCGGAGCAGTGGGCAGCCATTTATGCTGCAGCGCCCGGGGAGCAGTTGGGGGGGACCTCAAGGGCACCTCAGTCGTGGTATTGCCGGCATGAGACTCGATCCCACAACCTTAGGGTTAGGAGTCAAGCTCTCTAACCATTAGGCCATGACTTCCCTTATAAACAATACATTTAAGAATTTTAGAAAGAGATGAGAGAAGTGATACCGATCTGTAATTACTGATGTCTGATGGATCCAGAGCTGGATTCTTTAGGATGGGAATAACTCTTGCTATCTTGAAGGTAATTGGTACATGACCAGATGCTATGGATTTGTGTTGCCTGCATTAATACATATTAATATATATTAATGTACACTCTACTGCATTAATGTAAATTATTAAACTATTCATGTGCTCATTTTTGTTTCTAATTTTGTTTCTCTCTCTCTCACACTCATTTTCTACCGCTTATCCGAACTACCTCAGGTCACAGGGAGCCTGTGCCTATCTGAGGCGTCATCGGGCATCAAGGCAGGATACACCCTGGATGGAGTGCCAACCCATCGCAGGGCACACACACACACACTCATTCACTCATGCACTCACACACTACGGACAATTTTCCAGAGATGCCAATCAACCTACCATGCATGTCTTTGGACCCGGGGGAGGAAACCGGAGTACCCGGAGGAAACCCCCGAGGCACGGGGAGAACATGCAAACTCCACACACACAAGGCGGAGGCGCGAATCGAACCCCCAACCCTGGAGGTGTGAGGCAAACGTGCTAACCACTAAGCCACCGTGCCCCCCCTAATTTTGTTTCATTTATTATAATTTACCACCAAGCAGTTTAGCCAAATTTACAGGAGACAAACATGAATAGACAGGCCTAAGTGCTCTTTACCCCATGTGTTTGTGTCTGTCTGTCCTTGCATCTTCAAGCATGTGATTGTGTTAGCCTTCTTCTCATAATGAGTCCATTGATTCAATTGACCTCTGTTAAAGGATGTAAAAGGGGTTTTATGATTAATTGGTAAGAAAATCAACTTGTAAATCCAGGGGGTGTGCGAGAGACAGAGACAGACAGATATTTAATGGACTTAGGACATGGATATTGATTAGCTACCCTGCAGCTAAATTAATTTTTCCAATCTTGGATTAATTAAGAGCACCCAGCATGAGAGGAGCAGCTGTAAATAGATGCAGTGTGACTTTTGAATGGAAAAAAAAGAAAGAGAAAGAGAGAACAGTCACAGAACACAAAGACGTTTTTTGTAAATACTGTGAAAGAGTCATGCCATTAACATGACACACCCTTTATACCCACAATGTCGGGGAGAAAATCAATTTGGCAAAGTGATTTTTTTCCCCACAAGAGTGAAAAAGACGATTAACCTCTTAAAATTCATGAGGTACGGTCCCAAAATGACATTATTGGTCACAGGAGCGCCACTCTACTGCATTATGCAACAGAGTCAAAAGCGTGTCTGTGTGTGCATTCATGCTTAGCAGAGCAGCTGAAAAAATAAGAAGAAAATGTGTTTGGCTTCAAAACAAAAGGTAGGTTGCAATCAACAAGAGCTCAGCTTTCATTTCTCAAATTCACAACTCAATTTGTAGGAAAAGTTACAAAGGTTATGATTAAGCTTGGCATAGGAATAGTATTCATATCAGCCATTTTAAACTCATTTGTTCTGATTTGCACTGAAGAATTTGCAATGCTGCCAAAATTTACTTTCATCCCTCCTAACAGAAAACTTCACCATATCAAATATATTTAGTTGATTTATATGCACAGTCTAAGGAGGCATGCCCAGGTGTCCAGGTCTTATGAGTGCCTTAATACCAACTTGTGATTTGAATTATAGCTGGAACTAATTTCATATCTGTTGCTATAATAATTGATAAACACCTTCTGAGCAGACGGATATGAGAACTGAACAGCAAACATAACACTGCGACATGATTCATTCAAACTAGACAGACAGAAAGTGCCTGCATGACACAGTTTGGTGTCTCTCTGGACCATGGCAAAGCCACTCCTTACCTCCATCAATGGCTTTTTAATTACTGAGACTGATTACGATACATCTGAGAGTGAAAGGAGCGAACGCAGACCATCGATCACACAGTTGAGCTGATCAATCAGCCAAAGCATGATTACTGGTGCTGCCTCTGTCTATTATGCACTTAATAAGTCAGCATTAAGTTCCTCCCATCCTCTAGCATAAAGCTTGGCTTACCTGGTCTGCCCTGTCTTCCCACTGACTTACTGCCCAAAGGGGTCTCGACCCTTTGAGATCATTAATGCACCTTTTTGCACTTATTAAGTATCTTCTGGAATTTAGCAGGACTTGGGTGTACTTTTGCGTAAGGAGATCGATAGAGATAGATAGGTACTTTATTCATCCCTGTGGGAAATTTACAAGGAGTATGTAAACAGTGAGATGGGTTCCACAAAGACAGCCTCAGATGTTTCCATGTTCACCAGGGAAGTGGTGGCTCATGGCATAAGACTCTGGATTATTGATCATAAGGTTGATTTTTCAAGCTGCTACTATTGGGCCCTTGAGCAAGGCCCTTAACGCTCTCTGCTCCAGGGGATCTGTACCATGGCTGACCCTGCTGTCTGACCCCAGCTTCTTAACAAGCTTGGATATGTGAAAAAAAAAAATTCATAGTGCTGAAATGCATATGTGTATCAAACAAACACTTCTTTTAAACCAACCAGTTTACAAGAGCTCCATTTAAGGTTCACACAGCACAGCAAAATGGAATAATCTTCAAGAAATAAAAATGTTGACTGGTCTTTTTTCCAGTCCAGAACTGTCCAGGTTTGGTGAGCATGCGCTCACTTTAGTCGCAGAGTCCTGTTCTTGTCTGAAACCATTGTGGTCTTCTGCTGTTGTAGAACATCTCACTCAAGGTTCAACATGTTGTGCAGATGCAACAGCCTTGCTATATGCCTGGACCATTTTCTTTTGAACTCTTTCATAGACAAGATTATTCTTCCCACAGGACTGTCACAAGTCACTAAATCAAATTTTTTCCCTATTTTGATGCTTGATGTAAACATTAACTGAATCTCTTGGCATGAATGTGCAGGTGAATATGTTTCTAATAAAGTGGACAGTGAGTGTAGTTTGAACTATAGTGAATCAATACATAAAGTGTACTTCAATCTGTGTATTTTCACACTTCTTGATATTTCATTTCAATGCTATTAATCAACCTTTCTGGTCCTAAATTGACCTAGCCAATAGGAAGAGGTGTGACAGTGCACAATGGACTCTGAATTAGATTATTTCCTCAAATATATCTAGCTGTCAAAGGTGAATGTAAAAAAAAATGAGTAGCATCAGTCAAAGGAAATGTGACATTCACTGTAACTGCCTATAAAAGATTTAATTCAGGTGGAGCAAATTATAGCAGCGGTGTGATAAATAAGCCACAAGCTTTTTCAACCTTGCAGCACTGCATAATACCTTATTTTATCAGCAGTGGTGGCTGAACTACTTTGGAGAAATATAGCAAATGGATATTAATTTTTGTCTAAAGGAAGAGCTGAATACAGGTTCCAAGATAGAGAAATGCGAGATGTCACTACTGCATACAGTCAATGCACACACATACCTTAGAAAGAAAGACAGAGATTAGAGAGAGATTACAAAACAGAAATAAAGCCTTCTCAATCTGAGCTCTTCATATTTTTAGGTGGAAAAGTAAGGCATGTGGTTTTTAAGAGAAATGACTGTGCCTTTATGCGTTTGGACTTTTGGAAAAGTTGATTGTGTGTGCGATTTTTATCTGGAATGTGTGCGATTGTGTATACTGTTGCTGAGAGATTCAGGTGATTGGATATCGATCCAGGCTTCAATGTCAGTCTGCAAAAGGCTGGCAGATGCACGCGCACACACACACACAAATACAAACACACACACAATGAATCACACCTTGTGCAGAGCCTTTCTCAAATTCTGCCCCTCAAACACACCCACACACACATATGCAACACACTTCTTATTATCTCCTCCCTTCTTAAATCTAACCCTAACCATGACCTCAAAATCTAAAAGGAAACATAATTTGTTCATCTAGATCAGCCAGTCAAAGCTGTCAAATATTCATATCCTTATGGCGGTTTGTAAGAAATATTGTAACAAAACACACATAATGTGACACTCACAATTTAGAATCACTTATATATATTGGCTTGTGGCAAGATCTTTCATTTAAAACATTGTTTATGGTTATATACTATATACTATACTATACTATACTATATACTAAAGAGAAGATGCCAAGTACATGCGGTCTTTGAGGACAACATGCTCTTAATCAATACACAATTGTCGGACTGTATATGACTGTAGAAAGGACATTCATAATATTCTCCAGTGTTTATAACAGTTTATAATCACACTTTCCAGTGTCACAGAAATGAGGATGGGTTCCCTTTTGAGTCTGGTTCCTCTCATTGTTTCTTCCTGTTCCATCTAAGGGAGTTTTTCCTTGTCACAGTCACCTCAGTAACCTCAGGCTTGTTCATTGGGGATAAATACAAACATGTAAATATAAGTCTAATATTAATCTTGAATTTTTTATTATATTAATCTTTGTATAATGTTAAACATTTTGTATTATATTTCTTATGTTCTGTAAAGCTGCTTTGAGACAATGTCCATTGTTAAAAGCGCTATATAAATAAAATTGAATTGAATTGAATTGAATATTAGTCAAGTCAATTGTGCTAATGCTCTTAATGTGACTTTGAATACTCTCATCCACTGGACAAACAAAACTCTTCCAGTAATTCCATAATGGATTTTTGATCCCTGAATATCCTCATATATTAACAAAGTATTTGCTTCATGAGAAGAATTCTCACTCTCTCTCTCTCACTCATTTTCTACCGCTTATCCGAACTACCTCGGGTCACGGGGAGCCTGTGCCTATCTCAGGCGTCATCGGGCATCAAGGCAGGATACACCCTGGACGGAGTGCCAACCCATCGCAGGGCACACACACACACTCATTCACTCACACAATCACACACTACGGACAATTTTCCAGAGATGCCAATCAACCTACCATGCATGTCTTTGGACCGGGGGAGGAAACCGGAGTACCCGGAGGAAACCCCCGAGGCACGGGGAGAACATGCAAACTCCACACACACAAGGCGGAGGCGGGAAACGAACCCCCAACCCTGGAGGTGTGAGGCGAACGTGCTAACCACTAAGCCACCGTGCCCCCCGAGAAGAATTTGAATGGTTATTAGATAAAATGGTTACAGAGTACTAATATAAAAAAAACACCAAAACAAATGTATAAAATATTCCTGAAGCAATGAGTAAATATATTTTAGTACTTCTCCCTCCCTTGTGCTCTTTCTTTCTCTCTCTCTCTCTCTCTCTCTCTCGTGCTACTTCTGCTGCATTGTGGTTTATTAATTAAAATTGGCTCCTACTTTATGATATTTGTGGATCCCTGGCCTGTCTGTTCTGCAGATCCTCTTAATGAAGAGGAAGGCGAGAGAAAGGAAGCGTGAGTGAGGGCATGTAGGGGTCGTAGGTTTCCTATTGGCCATAACTTCATTTGAGAAATAAAAATTGCAGGCCATTAGGGCTAGCGAGCTCTTTTTATTGAGCGCCAGGCTTTTATGATAATTTAATAAGCGGTATTGCCCCGGCAGGCTGCGGGGGCCTACAAGCAGCAGAGGATGGAGATGGAATGTTTCCACTGTGACTGTGCGCTGCTTATCCTGAAGTCCTGTTGAGACTTTAAATCTCAGTCAGCAGAGAAACTCTCACTCTTTCAATTGATCGCATGCGATTTACACAGTCAGTGTGTTCAACTTTGCACAGTTATACTGTCTTGTTTATTCTAAGGCTGCTCCTGTTGTTCTGTGAATTTAGTGTGTGCAGTCCTGCATTGCTCTGTCTATAAAGTATATTGTAATGCACTATGGTTTTATTACTAATTGCACCTTTTGTGTATCAAACCCTTGTATTTTCCTCTGTGTTGCTCTGTTCTACGGGCATCACTCAACGGAAATAACAGGTGCCCCACTCTAGCCTTCCTGAACTTCAGAGTTCTGTCTCGGGTCAATCTTTTAAACCTGATTAGAGCACACACTAACAGAGTCTGCCCACACCTCTGCCTCTTACACAACTACACATAAAACCACTCTCTCATTTCCAACATCCCAGTATTTCCTTTTCCCATCTCTCTCTGTATCTCTAATTCTCCCATTATTTGCTTTTCTCAGTGTCTTGCTATTTCTGCTTATTGATCTATTCTTATCAGTTCAATGCATGAAGAGCTAAAGCACTATAATATCTTCCATATCTATCAATCAAATCTTATCAGTTAGTCTGTTCCACTATTGTTGAGCATTTAGATTTGAGTTAAAAGCACATAGAAAGAATTTAATACCAATTTTGTGCACAAAATAGCAGACGTAACTACAGACAAGTGCATATGATGGATTTTGCCTAAAACAAAGTTACACATAATTCTGATCTTAGACATAAGTGTGTTTTTTCTTATGTGTTATCAGTTCAGTTGAAGAGAGTATTAAGTTCATCAGTGGCAAAAAAAATATCTGGCAAACTCAGAGGTGTGAACTAGGCAGATAAATTGCATAATCTGTAAAACACACAAAGGAAATCATCTCAAGCTTGTGTATAACCTGCTCTGACAATGCATCTTTTGGACCTGCTGACTCTGATCACTGTGGATATGAAGGGGAAGATTTATTTGTAATTCGTTCAGAGGAGATGAACTAATGTGCACTATTGATCAGCTACAAATCATACAACATGTAGGAATGACTGCACTTCTTGTATATGTGGAATATACTGTTGAGATAAAATGCTTATTTTTACAACTTTTACAAAAGACAGTCATCCAGAATGGCTTACAGATGTGCTTTGGAGTCTCTGTCAAAAACATATCCTCATGCTAGTTCAGAAAGGCAAAGGGACAAAGAGTAATTTTGTGAAATGATCACACATCTTTGTGAGAAAAAATTCATTTTTACAATATTGGCATTAATTAAAGAATATGGAACCGTGAGCTGACATTAACCCACCAATTAAGACAAACAAAGACAAAATGAATGTCTATATATGTCTCTTACTATATACGTAAGAAAACGTCTGTCTGTGCATACTGTAGCCTTAAGCTTTTGAATGAATGATGACAATGAGGGAAGGTGTTTTTAAAGACAGGTATTTTTTTCAAAAGAGGAAAGTTGGTTTATTAATTGGTTTAATTTGCCATAGTATCTTATTTTAATGCTGTGCAATACGCTGACACATCAGCGAGGACACTTTTTAAAAAAAATGTACTCGTCTGTTTTCATGTCACACCAGTTTTTTTTTTCACTTCACTTAATTCACACCTATATCATCTGTTTGTCTGTAGATTTGGAAGTGCTGCTACAATTTTACACTGTTAAATTATACATCTTTTTTTTTTTTTTTTGCCATAGCCAAACAAGTCTAAATAACTTTCACTGAGAAAGTCTCTTTGTTGCCGTTTACACCTCATTTCAGTGCAGTGAGCTTTGCCTTTTATGGAGTTTTGTGGCTGTCACCAAATGCAAATCTACCAGCACTGCTTGACAGGTATCACCATCTCTCAGGGCAAGAAATACATCACAGAAAGTCTCTTTTCTGTCCTGGTACAGAGGTGGGAGAATAAACTTCCCCTTTCCCCTAGATGTACGAACAACTGAGTCACTGGTTATTACCTAGCGCTTCCTGAAACACTTGAACTAGCGTGTATTTTACCTGTCTGTTATATGTGTATATTAAAAAAACCTGAACAGAGTTTTAGGTTGATGGTATCCTTGGTCTATACCCTAGTGAATCAGTGGTAATGTATTAATTGATAGAGACCTTAAACCACTTTTGTACATCAATCCAGATAAGGGCATTTGACAAATGATGTAAATGTTAATGCAAATCAGTCGTAAATAAACAAACACAAACAAAATTAGCATTTCTGAAATTTTTGTGAACCCGTTGGAGATTTTTTTAGTTTGGTTTAGTTACAAACATTTAACAACTTTACTAAAATGATAAATGAAGCCCATTGTCTGAAACGGTTCAGAGAGCACAAAGCAGTTCCAAATATACTTTCAGAAGAACAGTAGGTGTTAGAAATGCCATTAGTGTCACTATAACTCACATTCTTTGTCACAGAAAATGATATTAAGTCTTCTAAAATATCTATCTGACAAATCGTCACAACCAAAATACACAATAAATAAATTATTGTGTTTTAATTTTAAAATATCAACAGCTCTGCTTTTGACTGCTCATATGCAAGTGATAGGAAATACACACGTCATCCATCTGTTAAACCAAATATAAATATTATTTCAGTAGAAGAGGTTATGCTGTGTTTTTTAAGCCATATTCATTCTTTTTTAATGATGCAATCCATTTCTCTAAATATTCTTCATTTGGGATGAGGTATGTACGCTGGTATGATCTGGGTTGGGTGAGGTTGTGTGTGTGAGGAAGAGGTTCGGTCTGATGGTGCACTTATTAGCAGGATATCGATCTGGAGCCGTTACCACTGCTTCCTGCTGACGTTATCATTTCCCAGAAAAGAGAGAGAGAGGGAGAGAGAGAGAGAGAGAGAGAGAGAGAGAGAGAGAGAGAGAGAGAGAGAGAGAGAGAGAGAGAGAGAGAGAGAGAGAGAAAGAGCACAAGGGAGGGAGAAGTACTAAAATACATTTACTCATTGAGAGAAATGCAGTTTATACTGGATTATGAAGCATAATTTTAATGATGCTCATTCATATTCCAGTGAACAGAGAGGAGAAAGGGCCTCTTATCATGACACAACCCAGATCCATTCATTTTATCAAATGTGCAGACTGTCACATCAATTCCCTTTGTTTCCCATCTAATTAATCTGTTACAAATAACAAAACCCCTTAAAAAACAACAAAAACATATTTTTCAAAAAGTAATTGAAGAAAACCAACATGCACATAAGCTTTATGCCAGCAAGCTATTAAATAACTGAGAAATAGAATAAAATTAACGCATTATATCAAATATATCAAATCATTGTGTAATCTACAAGAAACACATTTTTATCAAATGACAAATGGCTTTTTACTCAACAGCTTTAGTGTTTACATACTGTACCTTTGTCTCCTTTACATACACGTTTACATACACTTTTACACGTTTACATACTGTACCTTTGTACCTTTGAGTGTGTCGATAGACATAGGAAGTAGAAGAAATAAAGACGTCTGGATAAATGCTAAACCATCAGTACTTTAAAATCAGGCATTTTATTTGAAAATTGATATTAAATATATCTCCTATACAGTATATATATATATATATATATATATATATATTTTTATATATATATAAATAAATATATTTATATATATAAACACACACACACACAGCTTTAACCAGGCTTATTTCTATCATTAAACAGGACCCAAAGAGAGAAATATTCTCAAATTATTCTTCACAACTATTTCTTAATATCTATTTGCAAATTTCAATTGTAGAAAATAAAACTTTTTTAAAGTATAAAGTATAAGTATTGGTGCAGGGATATTAGTCATGGTATTTGTACTAGTGGAACAAAAAGAAAATCAGCATAATCACCCATATCTAGAGAGAATGCATTTCTCTCTGCCATTTTTCCCTCCTCTACAATTAAAAATGTATGGAGTCATGGGAATATATCTATTATCCGTCCCGAGGAGATTAATTAGAATACACAGCACTTAAAGTGTACAATTATTCATCTTGTTCCAAGGCGCTTTTACGTATTTCAACAAATCTCACTTCAAGTGAAATTATGCCACCTTGTTGTATGATAATAGCACTTTATTCAAAAAGTCCCTTGTTAAGTCATGCTCTTTAATTTTCTGAGAATCATCTCTCTCTCTCTCTCTCTCTCTCTCTCTCTCTCTCTCTCTCTCACACACACACACACACACACACACACACACACACAAGCTCTCTCTCACTGTTTTACTCATATAATCCTCCAAAGGTTAAAGACTTTCCAAGGATAGTCTCCATTAACATTGTTCGTAAATTATTAATATTATCCCTAATAAATTTTTTACAGGTCAGTGACATCACACCTCTATCAAGTAGTTGTATTAATGGTTTAATTGGTGGCCAAGGATGATGAATTGAAGTGTAATTAGAGACCCTCTGCTGCTTATTAATGACCCACTAATCTTACTTACTCATGGGGTCTCTCTCACCTGTGCAGCATGAAAGCAACCCTTCCATCAAACAGATAAATGATTTTAATAATGATAGTCATTTGGTGCTATGACTTAGCCCTTGAATCCTGGGCAGTTTTAGACCTGCTTGTGACTGGAAGGTGAATTTAAATCCCAAAACTGCTAAAAAGCCTCTGTTCAGGTCCTTTAACCCTCAGTTTCTCCAGCCATACTGCTTTGGAGCTTTACTGGCATAAGCCAGCTTTTCCCTAACTGGGTTGGGTCAGAAAATATGTTTTTTGAATTGTACTTAACTTTGTGTCAGAGTTTCCACTAGGAAATTTTGGTGACAGTGTGCAATTCTGTTTATCGGACAGCTAAATGATTCATTCATTCATCTTCTACCGCTTATCCGAACTACCTCGGGTCACGGGGAGCCTGTGCCTATCTCAGGCGTCATCGGGCATCAAGGCAGGATACACCCTGGACGGAGTGCCAACCCATCGCAGGGCACACACACTCTCATTCACTCACGCAATCACACACTAGGGACAATTTTTTCCAGAGATGCCAATCAACCTACCATGCATGTCTTTGGACCGGGGGAGGAAACCGGAGTACCCGGAGGAAACCCCCGAGGCACGGGGAGAACATGCAAACTCCACACACACAAGGTGGAGGCGGGAATCGAACCCCCAACCCTGGAGGTGTGAGGCGAACGTGCTAACCACTAAGCCACCGTGCCCCCCTCACAGCTAAATGATGCAACATGTAAATTACTGCTGTGAGAAAACTGAAATTTTGATATATACAAAAATTAAACCACCATGTAAAATTAATTCACGTTGACTTCATGTTTTTGATACAGCCAACATTTATAGACGATGGTCAACAGGCATATGAACACAACAAACATAAAAGAACAAGAAAACTTTCTGAATAATAGAAAATATTACTTTATGAAATGGCTGCTTATAACCTGTTTTTTCCTAATTTACCTTTGTTGTAACTAGATTGCAGTGTATTTAAAGAAGCATGTATATTATCAATATTTTCCTTTTCTACATGTTCTTCACTGTCATGATTAAGCTAATGGGAATCGCCTGCATTTAGCAAGAAATCGTTAAGGGTCGATGTTTCACCATTGGTTTTTTACCTGTGTGCTTGTACCGTGACTATTTGCCAGTAGAACTCAGTATCACCCACCTTGAATTCCACAAAAAAAAAAAAGACATTCGAACTTTGAAACTGAGTAAAGTAATATCTGAATGTGTAAAAAGAAAGTTCGATATACTCGCACAGAGTGTATATGACTGTGTGACAGGAAATTTTTATTCTGTAACTGAATAATGTATCTGGATTTTCTCTGCATGTCAGCAGAAAGTTCTGTCTATAAACCCCTGTGACCAGTGGGTTCCTATAGCGTAACTACCTGACTAGAAGCTTTCAGTCAAAAAATGGAAAAATGCATAATCCTGACAGGCTGTAATCCTGTTTCTCATCTCAAATATGATTAAACTAAAGAATTGCATTTATAAAAGAATGATTATTTTAATTGGTATAAAAAAAGTATAGACTCCGATTGTCTTTCTTGAGGGTTTTACAAACTACAAATTGTGTTTGATACACCTGATCTAGAGTTATCTAGTATCTTGTTCAGTATCTTATTTGTTGTGTAACTATCATCATAAAGAAGCCATTTTGTTCATTCTTTTGTATAAAGTAATATGATTGATTATTGTGATAAGGGTTCAGAAAGTGTTCTGTCTTGCTTATGTGTGTAATGTGAATGTGTACAATCCAGAAAGAAAATGCTGTTTAAGGACCTGTGGTGTGACCGGTTTAAAGTCTGAACAATCCCAAACCAAAACACAAAGCCTGGATGTTAACCCTTTCTTTGTATCTGTGTGAATTGAAATCCACTCAACTGGATATTAAGTGAGGTTCAGTTGTTTTTATAAACCAGAAAAGGTGTGCACATGTGTGTAATGTTTAGCTCTAACATCCTGTTAAACACACTGTTCTTGACATTAGCTTTCCATGCAGCACTATTTGTAGCACTATTATCTCATTAGCAATGCAAAGATAACAGCTAACACAGTCAAAGGAAGCTTGCGTCTCAGTAACTATGGTTTTCAGGATGCCACCTCATTGATTAAGTTAGTGTTGATTCAGCAGCCTTCAGATAAGATCTACCACAGCTGCTTGTCCTCTTATTCTGCCTCATCCCTCATCCCTATAGTCTACTGGCTGGCTTTCTTTGAATGTTTTTATTTATTTATTTTGCTGTTGGTGGTGGAGTTTTTTATTTCAAGTTTCAAACACAGATTTTTGTTTAAAAAAGCGGACCATTTTAATCACTAGTCATAAGAAAAATAATGTTTTTTAATTGGATTTTAGAACTATTTTTACTGTAATCTACTCCTTTTTTATTACTTCAAGAATGTGTAATGTAATTTCAGTGTTCAGATAAACTAATGTCATCATATTAGTGCACATTTGGCAAATGTTTAAGCAACTCAGTAACAAAACTGAACATTTATCAAAGGTGATTCTCCCAAAAATCCAGCTAAGTCAGTCCTCCTCTGAGGAGAAGCATTGTGCATGTTCCCAATGACAGTAAATGTGTATATTACAGTGCTATTCATCAGTACTTATATCAACTATCCTTGTGCATTTTTTCTCCACTTTCATTTGCCATATGTCACAATTTGATATGAATATGTGTAAAGTGTTTAAAATATGATCAGTTTCTAATCAAAGACGCTAACGACTTCAGAAAAAATGCTTACAAAAGCTTTTGTTAGAACACTTCATTCTGTGTGATACGTATCCATCTCCATATCACTGAAATCTGAATATAATGCATAAACTGTGAGTAACATAAAACAGCAAGCAGACATATTTGGAGCTGGATGAAAGATGACTAAAAGTCTGAAAGAAGAGGAGGTCTGTTTCCACAGAGATAATTAATAATGCAAACCACTGCAGTCGACTGATAGCATTTAACACTAGAACCTTTTGCCTGCTGTTGACATCTGAGAGCACACACACACAGACACACACACACACACACACACACACACACACACACACACACACACACAGGTGGGGAGATTAATGCACTCTTGTTTACTAAATTCTTAAGTAACTTTATAAAAAAAAAAAATACACTAGAGCTTTAAAAAAAAATTTATTTTGTGCATCATTTCTGAGAATGTAACACATACAGTACTTTGCCTTTGTACTACATATGTATATCATTGTATTCCAAAGTGTACACTCTTTGGAATACAAACATGAACCAGGAAAATGGCCAATAGCACAAGATGTACATGCTGAGCCTTTATTAATTCGATTAATTATTCAGTAATACAAAAACATGTCTTAAATTCAATACATCTAAAGTACAATGACAGTGACCCAGACATCTTGTTTAGCCAGAGTGTTCAGCAAGAGGTTGTATAGTGTCACGAAGCAAGATCTTCCACAGGAACAAAAATCAGACCTAAATGTAAGGATAGCACAACAAACTAGTGGTTTATTAAATATAACAGAACGACAAACATGTGGAAACACCTGGAAAACTCAGCTAAAACACACGCAAAATGACAGGTATACAAATAGGTAAGAGAATCAGTGAAACATAAGGAGCAGGTGTGCAGAGACGGGGACAGGATAAGGATTGGGTGGGGCAAACACAGGTGAGGACACAAAACATAAACAAAAACACATGGCACAAGATACATAAACCCTGCAGAAACGCCCCCTGGTGTTCTGGCAGGGGATTTTCCAAACTACCATGACAGTATAGTATAGTATGTACAGTATGTGTATTATATTATAATATTATAATACATATAATTTATTTATATTCAATAAGATCTTTATCCTGGTGAGAGTCAGCAGTGAGAACACTGAGACTACATCCAAATAAACATTCACACCAGGGGCAAGTCATCAATCCAAAAACATTTTTGTTTTGCTTTCTTTTTTTTTTTTGGTAGGAAAAAAACAGAGAAGAACCAGTAGATATACTGTATATGGATAAATCTAAATCTATACGGGCATGAAGCATAACATGTAAAACTCCACACAGACAGTGACCTGGAGCTGTGAGGCTTGGATTAGACATAAATATTTGCATTAGACATAAATATATTTACCGATTAATTAAATATTCTTTAATGTTCTTTAAGGCATTTTCAGAAATGATAATTGCATAAATTTGTTTCTGTTAAACATGTTTTAATGTGTATATTTACTAACCAACATATCTAGAATTTGCATGGCATTGGTTTGCATCTCACCATAAAATGAATTGATAACATGATAATATACTCAAAATGTGATCAATTCATTGCCTCTTCACACTGAAACAAAGAAGACACACTGCATAACACTGTATAACTCACAAGTCTGGCTGATGCATCTACATGGCTGTTCTAAAGGCAGAATATCAACAGCAAAAAAACTGCATATACTGTATGTGCTTTAAACGATGATAAAGATTGTTGCTGGTAATCAAAATTCATTTAAAAACACAGGGCACACACATGCTTAAAAGATAACAGTAAGAGAATAATTACAGTATGTCAATGGCAAACTGCTACCATTAATAAAATTTAGTAGTCTGTCTATATTTTCAATCAGCTTTATATATTTAAAGCTTTGCCTGAACTTCCAAGGAATAGGAATTTAAAAGCAGTTTTCCTTCAACCTAAACAGTGTTCACTCAAAATCCTGACTGCGAGCCAGGCTTTTATACCCCATCAGCCACACACACACACATGCACACACGCACACACGCACACACACACACACACACACAGTCTCTACCTTCCTCTCTGTTCCTCTTAGTGCATCTCTCTCTCTCTCAGGAATCAATTTAGCTCCCATCTCAGACCTGTAATCACACACACATGCACAAACACACAGGTTGATTTGCCTGCCCTCACCTGTCCATCTTTCTCTGACTCTCCAATAATGCCCCTATCCACTTATCTTAATTGTGTGTCAGTGCGTCGTCTGTACGTGTGTATTGGTCCCCTCTTTGACAGTGGTCCTGACAGACTGTTCAGAATTCACAGTGATGGCAAGATTAAAGGTCCTGAGTTTAATAACATCACCTAAAGGTGCACACGCACACACACACAGTCACACACACTAACTCCTAGGAGGAGTGTCAGTGTGCCGTGCTCACTCTGATTGGCTCTGTCAGTCAGGGATTTGATAGGCAGGAGGCTTTAGAAGACCTCCAAATTCAACCTGAGCCTGTTCAAAATCCTCCTAAGCTTCCACTCAGTATATTCACAGCCGTCAAACAGGCCACACACAACTTTTCTATGAATCGTCTGGATATACAAACTGGTTTTCTAGCATAAACACTATTAACAAATTCTTTCAGCAATGTTTATTAACATTTTCCTTGATATTGTATTAAAACTCACTAATAATGTGGTGAATCCCAAGCTCGGCTTATCGTCTGTATGGAGTCTCACATGTTCTCCTCCCACGACCCACAAACATGAGAGTAGAAACATTGACATTAGGCATTAGCAACACTGAATTGGCCCTAAGTAAAAAGTTGAAGTGAGTTGCTCTACAATGGACTGGTATCACATCTGAAAGATTCCTACCAAGATGTACAGTATTGCCCAATGTTCCTGTGAAACATTGGGCAATGGTTACTAAATATAAATGAAGGACTAATGTGAAAATGTTAAAAAATATACATTTGAAGTTTCCTGAATGGTTCTTTGGATACTTAAGGGTTCTTAGTTTCCTAATGAAGATCTACATAATAATAATTCATGTAATTGTGGATATGTGACACTCAGATAAGCACCAAGGGTGGTGAAAATAACCCGGCTACATACATACATATTTAACTTAAGGTCGTTTGCTTTTCCATTAATTATACTGTTTATGTACCATTTATACTTTAAGTAAACCTATAAAACAAAGAAGATTGCCATTCTCTTGACTGGGTTTCTGTATATGAAATACTGCATAGGATTATGGATAAGCTTGTGTGTGTACATATATATATAGTAGAGTATACGATAACAATAATACAATAGTAATAAAGTATGCACACTGGAACACTGGCCTCACAGTAATAGGAAATTTTTACTTTGTCAATCAGCAAAACTGAAAACAGCAGGCTTTCACCTCCAATAAGCCAAAACTGCACACCTAAACACAAAACCTCCAACATGATAAGAAACTGGTAGCACATATATCTTGAAGAAAACAACTATAAAAATTCATTTCTGTGCATTATTGATATAAGGTTGTAAAACATGCTGTTTTTCAGCAAGCGCACAGATTACTCTTTAGCAAATAAGTCAACCTTTCACCAGTCTGTTCTTCAGAGCACTGCTTAAGGATTTATGCAAAAAGTAAAATGGCTTTGGAGAGTAAATAGAGTCACATTTAGAATTTTATCTTGTAGATCAGGAATAGTGTTTAGCAGCACCCCATGATACAAAAGCTGCCTTTCGAAGCTGTTTCCTAGAAGTCCTTCTGACACACATCTCATGTTTCAGATCTGCCAGTTCAAGGTGTGAATTTAGTTAAGAAGAAGTAATCTGCTTATATCTGGGTCATGTTGCATAGCCATGAATTTTTATTAATAAAATAAGTAACAGTGTCTGTAGTAAAACTAAATTTACCTGGCCATGAGGTCAGTGTCCCACAGGCCAACTAGTGAAACTCAGCACAGCAAACTTTCAGATCCAAATAGTCAATAGTGCCCACCAAAATCATTGTTTCTAAGCATAAGAAAGTGCATTATAATGTGATATGTGTGTCAAATACATTAGAATGCCTTTATACAGTTTGTGGACACACAACCCAACAGACTCATAGGCATTGTTGAACACACTGTTCCAGAAAAAAATCCCTGTTTGGTGTTATAATAAGCTTCACTCTTCTGGGGAGGCTCCAAACTAGATTTTGGAGCATGGCTGTGAGCTGTGAGGATTTGGAAATGTATCCACTAGAGCATAAGTGAGGTCAGGCAGTGATATCAGGGGCATGGAGGACTGGCACACTGTTAGAATTCCAGTTCATCCCGAAGGTGTTGAGTGGGGTTGAGGTCAGGGCCCTGTGCAGGACACTTATGTTTTTCCACACCAACCTTGGCAAACCATGTCATTATGGACCTCCCTTTGTGTACAGGGGAATTGTCATGCTGGAACAGGTTTGGGAAAAACATCTCAGTTCCAGTAAAGGGGAATTCGTAATGCCACAGCATACAAAGACATCCTAGACAATTGTGTGCTAAAATTTGGGCGCAAAAATTTCTGACTAAAGTTAAGGAATGGCCCATGCTCTGTTGTCCAAATCCCTTTATAAAAAAGTGCACTTTATAGTTAGAATTTACTATAAATACTGGATATACTATATATTATAATCTAATATACTATAAATCAAAAATGTAAAAATTGGGACATTGTTGAAAAATGCTAAAATCCATTAGTGAAAATATATAAAAGACTTTTAAAGCAATTATACTTTTAGTGTTTGAGAGAAAATATATAGTATGATTAGAGTTGTGTTCCTTATAGCTGTCTGTTTTAAAGAAAGTTATTGACACCGTACTGTATGTGAATGAGAGTTTAATTAATGTTATGATGTATAATACTTATATTATTATGTTGGTATTAATCTGACTCATTATATATCATTTGTAAATGAAATTTACAACATTGGTAAATTGGTGCTTTATCAACAATGTATGTATTACTCTGGTATTTAAAACTATATTGTGTTCTGGTCATTTATTTTGAATAAAAGCACTTATGTAAATATATATATATATATATATATATATATATATATATATATATATATATATATATATATATATATATATAAATTAGTATTAGAATAAAACTAATATCATAAATAAATTGAAAAAATAAAAATAATACTTAAAAACTACTGATTAACAATTTATTCCCCATGAGAGAAACAATTAAATTATTGTCCAAAAGGAGCAGTTTGATATTAAAAGAAATATGATTGTTCACTGACTATCTGCAACAACTCTTTAAAGCGTGTTAAGCATGTAATGTATATAATGTTTTCTGCATGTTTTTAAATTAACAACTCAAAAATACAATGAAATCATTGATTACAGTTGAGGTAAGGTAAATATATTTGATTGTTCACCCAATTCTATTATATTTCTTGAGCTTTAATAGTCCATTACATCTACTTTCCCTGGTGAAAGATACAAAGTAAAGGTGAAAAGATGTCTGCTTAGCAGGAGCACTACAGGAACAACGATTTGTATTCTGAAAGCTACAATTTAGTATAGTTTTCTAAGAGTGTGTAGTTCAGGGTTTTTTCAAATACTGTCCTGGGGACCATCTGCCCTCCACAGCATCAATATTTTGTAGATCCCAACAAACCTGATCCAGCTCACCACCTAATTAGCCCTTCATGGGTTGGACCATGTGTGCTGGGAGCAGAGAATCCTCAGAACTGTTCAAGGTAGTGTTTCCCTGGACTGGAGTTGGAAATCCTTATTTTCAGATTGATCATTCTTTCTCAGAGCCTTTGGGTTATGTTCTTCTTTTGCCAGAAGAACAATGAAATGTCTTTGTAATGCCGAACAACTATCAGGGGAAATGCTTTAGAAAAGCATTTAGTATCAGTAAACTTCAGGTGATGCTTCATGCCAATTATAAGACCAATTCACAACGAATTTGTCTCGGTTGGGCCCAGTCTGTGGACTATTGTGAGTTGATGTCTGGCAACTAAAAAATAATTTTCACTTACAAGCCAGTCAGAGCTGGTCAAAGTAACAACATTTCATATTTTTAGACTTCAACTGGCTAATGGATGCTGCCTGGGTGAGTATATGGTTCAGTCACTCAGATCATCCTGGATCACATCAACAGCCAATTAACAGTGTCTGAAGCTAGCTTCCTTGATACCTTATTTCTGCCAATACTGTTTTATAAGTCACAGTCTTAGAAGCCAGTACTTTGACATCTAAGTGGACACTTGTAAAGTAATAGTTTCATATGGGCACCAAAAAGCAGCATACGCTAAAATGCACCCATATGGTAATGTTTGATGAACCCAAATGTTTGTTAGGTTAGATATACTGATAATAAAAAAAAATTACAAAAAATCAACAATAATACTCATTGGACATAAATACAGGATGTTTAGAATACTGAAAAGTATATACTGTATATGTTGGCAACATTTTTCATGAAATATCAGATATTTTTTCTTGCCTTTGAAGACAGCTGAATAGGCAGCATTTTACCTTAATCCTGCAAAAATATTCCAAAAATAGTTGCTGTAATTATACATTTACATTTACATTTACAGCATTTGGCAGATGCCCTTATCCAGAGCGACGTACATAAATGCTTAAATCTCTAACATTGAATACATTAATGCTGGATCACTAAGTTACATACTTAAGATACCATGAGTTTAAAACATTTGTTCTAAGTTACAATGAAAGTGTCAAAGGTGTGTTTTTTTTTTTTGTTTTTTTTTTTTTTTAAATGCAAAAGATAATGAAAGAAGTGCTAGTTGAAGTGATTCCTGAATAAGTAGGTCTTCAACCGCCGCTTGAAAATAGCCAGTGACTCAGCTGTCCGGACCTCTAGGGGAAGTTCGTTCCACCACCTTGGTGCCAGTACAGAGAAGAGTCTTGTAGTATACTTGCCTCTTACCCTGAGAGATGGTGGAACCAGTCGAGCAGTGCTGGTAGATCGGAGGGTGCGGGGTGCAGTGCGAGGAGTGATGAGGGCTTTGAGGTAAGAGGGAGCTGGTCCATTTTTGGCTTTGTAGGCCAGCATCAGTGTTTTGAATCTGATGCGTGCAGCTACCGGAAGCCAGTGGAGGGATCGCAGCAGCGGGGTGGTATGAGAGAACTTTGGCAGGTTGAAAACAAGCCGGGCAGCTGCATTTTGGATCATTTGCAGAGGACGGATTGCGTTCATAGGTAGACCTGTCAGCAGTGCATTGCAGTAATCCAGTCTAGAAATGACAAGAGACTGAACAAGTACCTGAGCAGCCTGTGTGGACAGAAATGGTCGAATCCTTCTAATGTTGTAGAGAAGAAACCGACATGAGCGAGTCACATTAGCAACATGAGAGGAAAAGGACAGTTGATTGTCCATGGTTACCCCAAGGTTGCGAGCTGTGGCTGAAGGGGAGATCAGATCGTTGTGCAAGGATATAGCAAGATCATGACCTGGGGATGAATCACCTGGGATGAAGAGCAGCTCAGTTTTGCTAGGATTAAGCTTTAACTGATGAGCAGTCATCCATGATGAAATTTCTGCCAGACATGCAGAGATCCGGTCAGAAGCTGTGGCATCTGCAGGTGGGAAAGAGAAGATAAGTTGTGTATCATCAGCATAGCAGTGGTAAGAGAACCCATGTGAGGAAATAACTTCACCAAGAGAGTGAGTATACAGGGAGAAAAGAAGAGGACCAAGTACTGAGCCTTGTGGGACGCCAGTGGAGAGTCTGCGTGGAGCAGATGTCACTCCCCTCCATGTTACCTGATATGAGCGTCCTTCCAGGTAGGAAGCGAACCATTCCCAAGCTGATCCGCATATCCCAAGACTCCTGAGGGTGGCTAAGAGAGTCTTATGGTTGACCGTATCAAACGCTGCTGAAAGGTCAAGGAGGATAAGGACGGATGAGAGATTGGCTGATCTAGCAGCATGTAGTTTCTCAGAGACATCTAAAAGGGCTGTCTCTGTGGAATGAGCTGCTTTAAAGCCAGACTGGTTGGGGTCTTGGAGGTTGTTCTGTGAGAATATTTATATTCTCTAATTATAGTTTATAGTATATAGTTCTAATTTATTATCTCTAATTATAGTTCGCCTCAATCCACATTTCTAATAATAAAATTATAGAAACAATATGAAAGCATTATCTTTAACATTCCCCCAATTGAAAATGCTGAAGTAATATCAAAGGAGCATTTCTAAACATGCATTCTGTGAGTTCCCAGAATAAATAACAAATAAGAAGATTCTTGGAAGTTCACAATACCTGAATGTTCATAGAACTCATACATTCAAAAAAGTTCTTCTACTTAAAATTGATACCAGGGATAATAGTTGAGTGGTTTATTCAAGTCTTGATTTGAGGATGTTGAGTTTGTAGAGAGACACGTAGCCAGGGTGACTCTAAACCGCTCTGTCTGACCTCTAGGTGACTCTGGCCAAACTAATTGTAATGACTAAGTGTGTGTGTTAGTAAAATGGTGTGAGGGTGTAAGTTGACCTTCTTGAAAGCAGTCATTGTGGCGCCATGGTTTGACTTTGCCGTAATCTTTGTCCCTATACACACACAGTTTAAAGTGTCATTCAGCTAAAAGCCTCAAACCTTGAATCCTCAAAGGAGAAAAAGATAGAATAGCTTTTGTAGGTTTGTAGTAGAAGGGGAAGAAAAGGTGAACGACATAGTAAATATATTTGGATTTCTGACCACCCATATTTGGGCCTTTACCAAACAGTGCAAAAACAACTGTGCAATGACAGACTTATATAGAATGTATTAGTATGCTGTGGCATTAAGATTTCCCTTTACTGGAACTAAAGGGTCCAAAACAGTTCCAACCTGGCAATGCCCTGTGCACATAGCCATGTCCATAAAGCAATAGTTTGCCAAGGTTAAAGTGGAAGAAGTGGAGTTGCCTGCAGGGAGACCTCACCTCGACCTGACTAAACACTTTTGGAATGAACTGAAATGCTTTGGTATGAATTGGACTGTGCTCTGGGCCTCGCCCAATAATCATTGCCTGACTTCACTTACAGTACACGCTATTGGCTAAATGAGCACAAATCCCCATAACCATGTTCCAAAATCTACTGAAAGCCTTCTCAGAAGAGTGGAGGATATTATAATAGTAAAGGAGAGACTATATATGGAATGGGATAACTGGAATGGAATGGGAGCTTAATCATATTACAATTTAAAGCTTGAGAAATTGCAATGACTCATGAACTGATGGATAAAAACCTGTGGGCAAGATAGGGATCAAAGCTAGTGTATAATCTTTCAGTCAGTCTATGAGGAAACAGACAAATATAGAGTCAAATCCAGTGGCTCTGTAACATCATAAAAAGACAGCTAGAGAGAAGATGATAGCTATGTGTGACTGGCAGTCTGGAGATAAGCGATGTAGAAAGTGATTGTAGGTTTCTGGATTGGTCATTTGGTTTGTTTTCTGACAGGGCTGTTGGCAGTGAATCTTGGGAACTGTAGTTATTGTTGGCAGTGAATCTTGAGAACTTCAGTCTGTCAATTAAGCGTAATTGGAGCCTAATTTGGTCCACAGCAGTATGGGTGGTTCAAACTGTGGGTTTTGTACAGTATGTTCTTCAAATTTTCATTTGCATTTACTCTAAGGTTCTCTGTTTTTTCCCACCTTCTATTAACATATCAGTTGTTGAACTGGCAACTGTTATGTCTCCTTACATGAGTATCCAATTTAATGTGACCCAGACCATTATAAAGCAGTACTGAAGTTTAGTTTAACATGACAACAAACACTTCAACAGACGTGGTTAGGTTATAAGTGAGTTTGAATCTCAGGACCACCAAGCTGCCACTCCTGAGCCCCTGAGCAAGGCCCTTAGTCTAGTCTTCAATTGCTCTGGATAACGGCGTCTGCCAAATGCCATAAATGTAAATGTGTTTTGATTAATAATATCTTGTTAATATGTGTTCTGTTTACAGTACAAAATGCAGGTATAACACACCAAGAAAAAGCATCAGATCAGCTTGGTTTTAGCTTTCAATGGCGCTCTATCCATAACATGGTCCAGGGTAAGTGCTATTGTTCAGTTTTAAAGCTCTTGAAGGCTAACCCCTCCTGTGTATCTGATTTGTTCTGCCCTGATTCTGCACATGGGTCCCTGAGGTCCTTAGATCAGTTACTTTTCCACAGAATCCACTAAAGCACAAAAGTAACCATGTCTACTCAGTTACTATACCATGGCTGTGTAACAGTGTCACTCTATTACAGCGCTTACTAAAACATAAATAGGGACTTGTGTCACATTTTCTGTTTATATATTCATGATTATCAGCTGTATGTTTTAATTATCTTCATAGCTTTGGCCAACATTTGCTAATTAAATTGCACTTACATATTTATACTACATTTTTGTTTGCTTTTTGTTGCTTATTGTTTGCATTAAAGGACTGAAGCAATTAAAGGTTCAGAAATAAAATATTGTTGAGACAGCTGTCTGTCATAAAACTTTGCCAGCCATATTTTGCAGTGTTAATTAGCATGGAGAAAAAGTCTTACTCTCACAGAAAAAGCACCATTGGAATCTTTTGTTATATATTGATTGTCATCGATGTACAGTGGCATTCAAAGGCTGAGACCACAGTGAAAATCCAAAATGTATTTTTTTCATTTAGAACTGTAAATTATTTAAATTTTGTAACATATAATCAAAGATTCTGCACTGTTTATACAAACAATTTCTATTTAATGTTATGGGAACCGTGTCTATTTAAACGCAAGATTTGTGAGGTCAGATTTTCCTTATGCTTATCAAAGCACGTGTTCAAATGACACTCCAATTGAACATAATTTTGTATAATCTTGTGGAGGACATGCCAGCTCGAGTGCACACTGACATAAAAGCAAAAAATAGACATTGTAAATACTAAGACGTATCATCATTGTGAAGATTTTCAAACCAATTAGACCTTTCACTCAAGTTGTACAGTAAGTAATACAGTTTGTAATGAAAATTGATGTATTAAATTAGTAAAGAATGCAAAATAGTCACTTTTTCACTAATGGTCTCAGACTTGTGGACAGAAGTAAATACATAGTAAATCCACTTACGTACCTAAATCAAATTTTGAAGGTACACTATATGCTGTATTTGTATTTCCAGATGAAAGATGCATTCTAAGATGCACCCTTGAAGTTACCACCCCAGTGACAAAGAAAGGTACATTTTAGTGCCCTTTTTTCTTGCAATGTATTTACTTGAGCCTCCCTTTCATGAGCCCTTCAGTTTGTCAATACCCAAAGGCCATTAAAAGGTGTGCGTGCTTTGACAGAGGATGGCACCTGTTCATTATTTTTCACAACCAGAGCAGAGAGAGATGAGAGAGAGTGAGAACGAAGTCTTCATCTCTGTGGACTTAGAGGGGTGGTGTGTTGAGGGAGTGGGGGGTTTTCATTAGTGAGCTGATTAATTGGAACGCTGCCCCAGGTTCCTATAGATTATTATGAGGGAGACAATTAGAGTGAACCTGAAGAACAAATTCAGTGCACTATGGGAGCAGGGCAAGGTGAGAGAGATTGAGAGCTTCATTGATTTCTGTAAGTATTATTAAAAGCAGAGCAGATGGATAAAACCTCAACATCTTAAAACATCTTAATCAAATTAAAGTATATGAAAAATTCTGCAGTGAGAAAATTAGCAATAAATGAATGCAAATCCAGATGAGGTTGCTGTTTAAGTCCAGCATTATTAAATATTTATGTTAATGAGTTAATGATAAGACTTTAGAAGAATAGAACAGCTTCTGGTCTCATTCTGCAGTTCATCGATGAAATTCCTGCTCGATGCAGATGACCTGCTTTTGCACTCTCCTTTTCAACAATGCTGCACCAAACCTGAACAAAACTCAGAAATAATCCAGATTTCTGAGAACAAAAGTCAAACCATTCTTCAGCATAATTAATCACTTCTCCAGCTATGATAATTCAGTCCCATTTTAGGAAATTTAGGAAATTAACCAGGCAGAGAATGAACTGATAAAAAGCATACAGGGTCAGACATGTGTATGTCAAGAGGTGTAGTTCAAAATCGCACTGTATGAGACACTAGTTTATTGGAAGGCATCTCTCTCTCTCTCTCTCTCTCTCTCTCTCTCTCTCTCTTGCACTTACACACACACATTCTTTACCTTGGTTATTCACATCTACTGGCACATTTGTACTAAGTACTAAGAGAAAATCAATGCAATCATAGAAAGCTATGTACAGACACATCCTCTGCACAGACAGAAACCCGAGCTTAGGATCAAACTATGAGCTATAAAGCACAAATGTTGACACTGCTCTACCATGCCACCCAGAGGTATATCTTGAAATCATATCTAAATATGAGCCCTGTCTTACAACACAGAAATAGCCAGGTCATATGTCTGCCATACCACTGTTGGAAAGACCCAGAGCATTTAAAAATATTCTCATGGATATTTGCAAAGTTGCAAAATTGTCAATCTTTGTGAATTCTTGTCAAACCCTGTGTACGTATATGTTCATTGTTATGGCTGATTGACTTTATGTGCCTTGAACAAATGCTTTGTTTATTGGATCTGTCTTTGGATTACCCTTGGGCCTTGTTGAACCTGATTGTTTGAATTTTGTCCTCCGGCTGCCTTAGCTTTGTGTATATCTGCGTTGTGATTTCACTTTGCTGCAATCTTTATTAATCCTCTTACAAATGCTCATTCTACTCCTGAGTCTTCATTGTTATCGCTTGATTGTATACGTATGCTGTCATGAGGTTCAGTAATACAACAGTGTTATTCTACCATTATCTGTAATTGTCATGAGAGAAGACTATAATTAAATGAAAAGAAATGCAATTAACTTAGTTGAAATTAACTTAAATCCCCTTATATCATAAATTATTAAACCAGTTAGGCAAGTTTCGACCAAAATTTGTTAACATTTATTCAAGTAACAGGTTCGTTACAAATGCATAACAATATGATCTTTTCGAATGACTAATGTTTACTGAAAAAGTGTATCTAGTTTAAATTCATTAGCATTTTATAGCTCCACAAGTAGAACCACTGCTAGAGAGGGGAGAAAAGTGATTAATGATAACAATAAGCATACAAGTTTTCTCACATGTGCATTGACTTGATTTTGATCTGTTTCTCTTATACACTGAGCAACCTACTGACCTGACGTTGTTCCTCATCTATCTATCTATCTATCTATCTATCTATCTATCTATCTATCTATCTATCTATCTATCTATTACATAGTCTCTCTCACACACACACTCACACAGAAAGCTTTGTGGCTTGGGAATGTAACCTCAGTCAAAATAATCTACTGTGTTAATTGCTACTAAGGATCTAGCTAAGATTTCTTTTTAAATGTGGGATCATCGGGGTAATCATATTAAAACTATACAATGGAATATTTATAGTTACAACATGGAGGAAAGAAAGGAACAATAAGGTCCCTGGGGTGTTAAATATGCACCAAGTGGCGTGGGTTTTGGCAATAACATTACTTTTTGCTGCATATTAAAAATCTTCAGTGAGTTGGAATGAGTTTACTTAATAGAAGTCTGTTGTTTACTTTAAATGAACTAATTACACTAGTGAGTAAGGTACACAAAGCCTTTTATTCTCTCTCTTCTTCTATAGTTTTCTGCATATCATTACCCACTTAAATAGGAACACCTGTACACATACACTTTCATGCAATTATCTAATCAGCCAATCAATAATCATATGCTAGCAGTGTATTGCACAGAATCATGCAGGCACAGGTCAAGAGCTCCAGTTATATATATCCATATCATTCATCACAATGATGAAGAAAGTGCTCGCCTGCTCTTTTTCCCATTTTTAACTGTCCATTTGCAGTGAATCTGTGCCTTCTGTTGCCTCGGATTTCTGTTCTTGGAGAAGCTTTACACACATACCGTAGCATTTCTGTCAAGTCAAAGCAATCTGGACATTCTTTTCTGACATTTCCCATCAACAAGACATTTACGCTGACAGAGACACTTCTATCTAGATGTTTTTCATACCATTCTAAATAAACTCTATAGACAGTGAGCTTCAAATGAAGTTCCACTGTTTCTGAAATACTGAAACCAGTCTGGCACCAGCAGAATCGAAATGGTCACTGAGATCCAGAGCTAGTCATAAGGTTTCATCCACAATCTCTGCAAAAACCAGATTAACGGTTAGACTGGGGTCTCTTCATGGATCAGGATTAGCCAAGAAGACGCCATCAGGTTGTAACTGTAAATCTGATGTTTTCTTCAATATTAGAATAGATGTTTAGTAATAATAAATGAATTTATTAGATCCAGTCTTTGCCCACAATCGGTTACTAGTTAGACTGGTCATATCTATCCAACTGTCTAATCTATCCATTATATACACTACATTTTTATATATTACTATATTTCATATATACACTACAGTATATAGTTGTATATCTTTCTTATTATTATTAAACTCTGTGTATTTTGGAAGAAGAAGCCTTGGTTATTGTCACATATCTCTCACATTAACTTAATAACTGATTTAATTCCTTAATAACTTTGAAATTTGTTTAATTTGAGCAATCAACACTCCTTCAGATTTTCGAATCAAGTCAAGTCAAGAAGCTTTTATTGTCATTGCAACCATATATAGCTGTTGCAGTACATAATAATTAAGCTCATAATCTCAAAGATCATGAGATTATTTTTTCCATTGGACTGATCTCTCTTTAACAGATTTCCCATTTAAAGGAAATAATAATTTCTCATATTTAATAATAATTTATCCACCTAGCCTTCCCTGCACAGGGAATCTACATAGGAAATGATGGATGAATCCTGCAAGGCTTTGCAATGTGACATTGATTCTTAAACCGTTCATCTTCCTTGCCATGCATACAGGAATTAGAGCACATTACATGCCTCTTCATCTATGTTCAGTGACCTTAAATCATGCACACAAGCACACACAAGCACACAGTCCATGAGCAATGTGCTAAACTCAGCCATGCATGCAAATAAACTGCAATAAATGACAACTCTCAGAAAGATTACAGCTATTTACAGCTCAACAAATAATGCTGAAATAAAGGTTGAAAATAGCATCAGTATCACCCAGCTGCTGTTGCAGGCAGTCTTTCTGGCTGAATGAGTTTATATACTTGTGACAATACAGAACCACTCCAAACTTTTTTCTTTATCAGGAGTTAGAGATCTTGTTTTTCATTAACTTTTCAAAGAAAAAACCCCAAACATTGCTTCTGTTCCTTCCAGCTTTTTGTTCACTAAAGATATTTGTTCATCACTTTAGATTCGCAGAGAAGCAGAAGCCAGGCAGAGGAAAATTGCAGTAAAGAACAAACGACAGAGCATCTGCTTTCAAACCATCGCAAACAAACAAGTGTTCCTGTTGAAGAACATCCAGTTTACTTCACAGCCGATAGGCCTGCTGTTCATTTCTGAGATGAGACAATAGATAGGAACATTAACATTTATTCCAGAGTTTCTTATCCTCTATGGAGTACTGGACTCCCATCACATCTCAAACCAGCCTCAAGGACCCCCTACCCCTGCTCTCACCTGCCATCCCCTGTTTTCTGTCCAATCACAATGATTTTCAGAACTAAAAGCTAAATGAAGAGAATGAATACAATATTAGCAATTAATAGACTCTTTTAATTACTGACAACAAGAGTTGCATCTGGCCATTCAATTTGATTGCATTGAAATGATGTGACATACAGCTAAGTATGGTAAACCATACTCAGAATTCGTTCTCTGCATTTAACCCATCCAAAGTGCACACACACACCGTGAACACACACCCGGAGCAGTGGGCAGCCATTTATTCTGCGGTGCCCGGGGAGCAGTTGGGGGGACCTCAAGGGCACCTTAGTCGTGGTATTGCCGGCCCGAGACTCAAACCCACAGCCTTAGGGTTAGGAGTCAAACTCTAACCACTAGGCCACGGCTTTTACAACATCAATCAAAACAAACTGTCAATTTCAGAACAACCTTCTACTTCAGCCTGTAAAACAGTTTCAACACCATATGTTTACTAATGTCCAATTTAATATGAATGTTTTGTTTAATGTAAAATTTGCACTTTTTTAATACCTGGCATGTAAAATTGCATTCTACTGCAGTAAAATTACACAACAGATACTTCTATTAATACATTATACAACCCATCACAACAATATTGTCCATTTCAGACCAACATTCTCTTTCAGCATGTGGAACAGTTTTAACACGGCCATCTGTCCAATTTGGCTTTAAATTTTGTCCATCTGAATGTTATGTTACTTTAACCTTTTGTAATAGCAATGTTAATTTTTCTGGTTTTGGTAATCATAATATTTTTTATATACAATAAAAAAGGATAACTTGTTAAAGCACTCGAAAAATGTGATTCTTAAAAGTGGGTGGAGTCATACCCCATAAGCCAATACTAAAGACAATACACAAAAATAGCACAGACCAGTGTAGATACTGTATGTTCAATCAATATTATGCGTGTGGAAATACTGGAAAGAACACGTTAGTTTTATAGCAGCAGTTACACGATGTATTGTAAAGTATTGTGCAAAACAGCAATCGACTGAAATGTGGGACAGCATGTGCAAAGAGCACAAACAGTGTGCAAAAACAGCATATAAACAGTTTGATATGATGACATGGCTGTATATTGGAAGAGTGTGTATTTGGTGTGGTCATTGCAGTCCATACAGTTGATTGTGTGTGTGTGTGTGTGTGTGTGTGTGTGTGTGTGTGTGTGTGTGTGTGTGTGTGTGTGTGTGTTGTGCTCGGTACAGTTCAGTTCAGTTCAGTTATTGAGGAGTCTGATGGCTTGTGGAAAGAAAATTCATTCCCTCTGTAACACACACTCCAGCCCTAACATTACACTGAGCGACACACACACACACATTTAGGCTACAAAGGCTACACCATTCACACTGACATGATCCTTTCACTTCATTCACTGTAAATTTTTTACTGTAAAATTGTAACATTTTAACTTAAAGTGCTCTGAAATCTTCACAGATATAATTCCTCTTTTATTTCTTTTACATGATATCATTCTACATCACAGGATCAGTGATCAGACCCTGCAGAATTTCATGGATTTATTTATGATTGTTGCACCTAAAATTGCTTTATTTTGTAAAATGTTGTTCAAATTTGTAAAATCACCAGCACATGATTCTTCTTTTAAACTCATCCCAGAAGGTACACATCTGTGTTGAGTTTCTCTGAGAGGTGTACTCATGGTCACAGACGTGTCTCGGACCAAATCCACCAAAATCCTACGTCGTTTTGAAAAATCTCAAACTCCACCAAATGCGAAGGAGATTTTGCATTAATTTCCATGATAGAAAAAATGGGAAACCCTGGAGGAGGTTCTAAATAAAATTCTTACAATTTTAACATTTTAAACACTTAAAAATTATATTCAGACTGAGATTTAAAAACAAGAGCCTACTGATGTGTAACTCAAAGCCTTTATTGTTACCACAACAAACTTAAATGACTCACATTAAACATAAGGTCTGGTGCCTGTCAAAGGTCTTGGGATTATTAGGCTTGTTTTTAATCTTTTTTTTTCTATTTAATGAAATTAAAGAAACAGAATTAAAAATGAAAATTCTGTTATATTTTTCTCATGATGTTACAAACCTGTATAAATTTCTTTGTTTTGATGAACACACATGTAGATATTTTGAGGAATGTTTGTAACCAAACCATTCATGAGCCCCATTCACTTACATAGTGAAAAAAGAATACTATGGAAGTGAATGGGGCTCATGAATGGTTTGTTTACAAACATTCCTTAAAATATCTTCCTCCGTGTTCATCAAAACAAAGAAATTTATACAGGTTTGTAACATCATGAGGGTGAGAAAATTATAAAAGATTTTTTTTTTATTTTTGGGTGAACTATCCCTTTAAATTGAATGTGTGTGCGTGTGCATGCGAGACAAGAATATGGCTGTGCTTGCAACTCTGAAGTTTTTTATATTTACCTTTCTTTTTTATATATAATGTGCATCCCCATAAATGAAAATATTTTTCACTCAAAGCCTAACACTAAAGACCAATTATTGCAAAACAGCTGACATCTCCACATAAACAATGACCAACCATTTACACTACATTGCGCTTGCAAAAAATTAAATTTGATAGAACTTTTCACTCATATGTGAGCGGTGTGGTCGCATACTGCTGTTCTGCTCTTCTCATCTTGCACAAAATCCCGGTACCCGAACTTAATTATTTTGGGTGTAGCGCCTTCCATGTTTCGTCACGACTGTTAAGGTTTAATAGTGCGCGCGCTCCCTCTTCTTGTCTGCTGCGTCACGTGGTTAGATTACGCTCGTGCGTGCGTTTAAAAACATTTAAAAACAAAATAGACAAAAAAGATCAAACAAAAAACAAGTTATTTCGAGTCATTTAACTCAAGTCCGAGTCAAGTCTCAAGTCATGAATGTCAAGTCAAAGTCAAGTCGAGTCTTTTTTTAATATTTGTCAAGCAAGTCTCAAGTCTCAAATTTGCGACTTAAGTCCGACTCGAGTCAAGTCATATGACTCGAGTCCCCCATCTCTGGTTTATTCCTTATATTATGTGCATATAATGAAAATCAACCCTAATGAAAATCTTACCATATAAAAAATATATTAAATATATTATATATTAATATTATAATTATATATTATATATAAAAGTATTCATCAACCAAATGCTGAAAACCTTCATGGAACTCTTCTCTAAGCCAATAATAATAATCTACATAATCTCCTAACCTTTTAATGAACCGTGTCTTAAAACAGATTGTTTCTCTCGTTTACTGCAGCAAAACAAAAGCTCTGAGACAAGTTCTGATGAAGAAGCACATATGCCCAGATATAACTTTCAACCAAACGACCAACGGATTCAAAGACTGCATTTAAATTAGGAAACCATGTTGCACTAAGAAGCTATCATGCACCAAGATCTAAATATTTTGGCCGATTGAGGCAGAGCTCAGTTTTATGGTGATTAAATAAGAAAAAGTGAACAAATTTCTTCCTTTTCAGCCTTGCCCCTCTTTCAACCTCTTTTTCTCACATTGAAAGTCTTTATCAAGGTAAAGACTGAGGCAAGCTTGTGCTCCAGAGGGACACGTATTCTCCCAATTTAGAGTCTTTTTGGAAAAATAATGACGAATAATCTTAAATTTAAAACCTTCATGGAAACTTATCTACTCTCTCAGGGGGAAAAGGTTTAAAATTCAATTTATCCAGAAGGCTAAAAACTAATAAAGTCTCCACTGAGGAACGGTAAAGAGTTATTTCTTTAATTGTCTATAAGTATTTAAAGTTTGTCATTTTTTGTTTTGGTAAGGTTTTTTTTTTTTTTCCTAAAGCATAAAAAGGGCAAAAACTAAACCCTAGGCTACCTGTAGGAGGTGGTGCTGGACCTGTGCTGAGTGTGAACGTGGCTCAGAAGTAAAGTGTGTTTTAGACTGATGATGAAATCATTAGTTTCCACAGCATGTGAGTGACAAGGAAACATTGTGGGACATCCCTCCTTTGTGGGACACAGATAATATATGAAAAAATTAAAAAAATCAAGAAACAGCTCATAGACCACTTTGATCTAGAAGCGCTGATCTAGAGCATAAAAAACTGATGCAAATGGAAAGTCCAGGAAGTGCACTAAACTTTATCCACCTCATTCTTTTATCCAGTGTGAGTTACAAATCACAGAGGTGAACATTTGAGGGTTAAGGGTTTTATTTCTTAAAGACCCAATGGTGCACTCTGTGATTCAATAGCCAGCCCATCCTTTAGTTCATATTAACTAGGGCCTCTTTGTGACCGATTGGCCTTCATGTGGCATCTTTTTACTCTTAATGTATTGTGTTACATGTTAAACACCTTGTGCTTTAATTCTCACCTATTCTAGGATTGCAGAAATGATCTGACATAATTTTGGCATAATTCCATGTCTTAATTTCTTATATCTTAGCATGCATAATGTTAATGTATTGACTCATTAAATATGTCAAATAACTGATTTGTGCTCAGGCTAGCTAGACATCATAGTCATTAACAACTTCAGCTCTGCTAAGATATATGCTAAGAAGAAAAACAACAAAAATAACTCAAAGTTGAGGTATGTTTCAGTTAATGCTTATTATTATTTTTATAGTGCTGCTGTCTATGAAAACTTGCTAGTTAGGTAAAAGATAAACTATTTAACAGGGTAAATTCTTGGTTGCTAGCACACATTATAAATGCAACGTCCTAGTTATTATCAGTTTTGTTTTGCTAAAGTAACATTATAACATTTTTTCTGGAATGTAAATGAATGCAATAACTAGCTACATTGTACAACTGTTTCATTAAAGTTAGAATAGCTAGGTAGTATATAAGGTAAGTGGCTAGGTTAGCTAATAGTGGTGAATTGTGTCGTAATTTATAGTTAATTAATTCATGTTTTTTTTATTAGATTTTCTTTTTGACTTTCTGGGTTTATTTCTAATCTAACTATTAACTGTGCCAGAAGCTGCAAAAACAACCTAGTTTCTTAAGGATATCCTAGTGAGATGAGATTAGATTGATGGGTTACAAACATAGAGGGCAGTGTATTATTCACAAAGGGCTGCTTTTTATGTATTATTTGTTTTTATTTAATATTTTAATTGTTAGTACTTTATAAGTGTTTAATAAATATTTATTGCTATTGTTATGTTGTTGATTACCTCTATTTCTTACCCTTTTTGCAATATTTTAGGTTAAAAAAGCTCTGTCATCTTGTATGCACCAGTTAATTGTATGTTTATGCTCTGTGGAGCTATGAACATGATCTGGCCTAGGGCCTCAGAAACCCTTGGGTTGGTCCTACTCATAAGCTTAAGTCCTAGCACAGAACTATAAAAGCTCTCCTGCATTTATTACTCTTTACTTTTTCTGTTGTCAGCGGAGTTTTAAAAAAAAGCTACAACAGCTCAATATTTTGTATTATTAAGTGACTGTTTTTTGTTTATGCAGGGAAAAAATTGAATCAGTCAAAAATTGAGATAGGATATCAAAAGTGATGATGTAGATATTGTTCTGGTTATTTCTTTATTACAGTGTGGTTATTTCTCTGGGGATGTGATTTTCTTTCTCTCAGCTTAACCCAGCTATAACTAACACACCATGTCTATGAAGATATGAAACACAGCCAATGAAGAACCTCGAAAATCCTCTGCATTTATTACTGAATTAGACTGCAGATACTGCCGGCATTTTATCCATCTATTTATCAATCTATCTACATGTTTCTCAGAGGCATTCACTTTAACACACACACAACCCTATATCCTGCCCTGCTGGACAAATCAGATTAAATTACCTCCTTATCCATGTTCACTGACCCTAACACGTCTACCCACACACACTAACGAACACCACACATACGGCCCACGAGCCGTGAGCTAAACTCAGTCGTGCATGCAAAGCAACCTGCAATAAATGACAAAGCACAGAAAGATTACTGCTATTTACAGCCAAACAAATAAGGGCTGAAAATAGCACCAGCATCATCCAGCTGCTCTTGCAGGCAGTCTTTCTAGTTTATATTCTGATGATGATGTCTTGGAGTATGAAGTATTTTTTCTTTCTCAGCCTTTTGTTAAACAAAATACTGTATATCTTATGCACACACTTAGAAAAGTTTACAAAAATATTATGAGCCTAGTGTTTCCCTATTAGAAATGGGTTCGTATTGGAAACTTTTTGGAAGCTTATAACACTAAATAGTCTCAGAGTACTAGGACTGAAACTGACTAGGACTGAAAGTGACCGGGACTACACTGCCATGATGCTGAATCCTGAGTCTTGCATTCCCTGTACATCAATAAAGACTCAATGCTGTGCTTCATCACAAGAGGGCAGAGTTTAGCACTTGTGGTGACAAAATTGATTCCACACTTAGTCATGGTTCTACTGTTCATTCATTCATCTTCTACCGCATATCCGAACTACCTCGGGTCACGGGGAGCCTGTGCCTATCTCAGGCATCATTGGGCATCAAGGCAGGATACACCCTGGACAGAGTGCCAACCCATCGCAGGGCACACACACTCTCATTCAATCACTCACGCAATCACACACTAGGGACAATTTTCCAGAGATGCCAATCAACCTACCATGCATGTCTTTGGACCGGGGGAGGAAACCGGAGTACCCGGAGGAAACCCCCGAGGCACGGGGAGAACATGCAAACTCCACACACACAAGGTGGAGGCGGGAATCAAACCCCGACCCTGGAGGTGTGAGGCGAACGTGCTAACCACTAAGCCACCGTGCCCCCGGTTCTACTGTTAAATTCTTAAATTATAAAATTCATGCAGAAAGCATTGAAGAGTGTGAGATTTGTAATATAACAGGTTAAACATTGAATATATCAATATAATGAAGTCATTCTGCCTGTGTGTCTGCCATATTTTCATTGATTCTCATTCCAGGGCTGTGAACTCAACCGTAATTTGTAATATTTGTATGGTGCACAAGTTATAAATTAAACATTGTTGATAACTCTAGGCCTAGAAGTAATTTACACCCAGTCTAAAGTCAGATTTAAAAATCTGAATCTGTCAATACCTTTATTTGTTTAATGTACTTTAGCAAAAGTCTATGTCCATATGTTTATAATACTTATCTTTAACAGGTGGTTAAAATTTATTTTCAAAACGTCCTTTTTAACTATGTGGCATTTTATAGTTTACTAGCACCGATATGTTTGTGACAAGAGTCATTTTTAAAGTCTGTCTCTGTCAATGATTAATTCATTAAAAATTGCAAAAGCCCTTAATGGCCTTGTACTATTAAGATGTATAGTTTACAGCTCTTGATGCATACATACCTCTTAGTGAATGTTCAGGGTACTGAATGTTAAATCACTCAAATAGCACAACATATGTTGAACGTGTTATGTATAGTATAGCTAGGATTAAGAATTAACTATATAAGCTATATAAGAATGAAATATAATGTAATGAGATCCTTCATGTTAGGGGCAGGACTGGGAACAGTACAGAGAAACTGTACTTAAGTTAACTATTATACTTATGTGTCAGAAAGTATTAGGGTTAGGATTAGGGTCAGAAAGTGTTAGGGTTAAAGTATTTGAGTATCAAAAGTATTAATCCTTTCAAATGTTTACAGTTCAGTCATGATGTTTTATGTGTTTTAACAAAAATGTGATTATCGGCTAACTCCTACAAACCTAGAATTTATCTAGAATTATATATATTGATTAGGTAATGTTTTATAACCCTTTTGGAATGATTGAATTAACATTAGCAACAAAAACAACCCAGCACATGTACCAAACTTTAAGCTAACTTACATCAACACAAATCTTTAAATTTGTCTTTATGTGAATTTGATGGGTGTCTTAACAAAAAGAAAAAAGAAAAGAAAAAAAGACAAACTGCACAGAAATGATATCTTATGGAATCTTATATCTTAAAAAATAAGGGATTAAATATTTTTTTCTCTTGTAACTTTCCTTGTGCACTGTTTCAAACCATTGAGCATAGTTTGTAAAAGAACATGTCACAATGCACAGGATACAGCTCTGTTACTCCTGCCCTGCCTTTCTCTTATGATAAGAGGTAGCTTACATGCAATGTCAAAAAAAAGAAAAGAAAAGTATTGTATACTGGTTTACAAACTGAAATGCAAGTGCAATGCTTTGTATTATTTAGGTGATGGCATATTGTTCATGCATGGCAAGAAATCCATTTAGACAAAAACAGAGCCAGAATGCCAAATGTAACAATGTGAATATTGGTGTGGTTTCAAAACATGCGTTTCTTTGGCATATGATCAGTATTTACAGATATGGTTGTACATAGATAAATGGGTGCCATTTGCCACCACCTGCGCTACACATAAATAATGCAAACAGATTTGCCTTCTATATATATATACATATATATATATATATATATATATATATATATATATATATATATATATATATATATATATATATGTGTGTGTATATATAAATTGTAGTGTGTGATTTTTTTTTTTTCGGCTATATCCTCATTTCCTCTGTGTTACTATATTTAAATCAAATATTCACTACTGCTTTGTCTGGATTTTCATCTTCTTATGAAACCACATTATGATCCTAAGAGAGCGTGTTCTTTCTGTCTCCTAAATATAGAAAATAGAAAATTCTCTTCCCTGAGACAAGCATTTTTGTTTTAATTATGCTATTTGTAGGTTTTGGATAGTATGAGTTTAAAGTATATAGTTGTTGTTGTGCATAAAGCTGACCTAAAGACATTTCCTTTCCTTGCATCCAGTTCACAGTTAAGCTAAGTTCTCCAGTTCTCTAAGTACTGTAGTGCCATAGTTACCTCTCTAAACCACTAGATGTAGACATTTTAAAGTAAACCAGGGTTTCTTGTTTCTTTCTAAAGCTGCTATTAATTACACATAAAAAAAAACACACATACAGAAGTGTTTAACATTGTCAGTGATGATGTCAGGCTAACTGTCGTTCCAAGCACATTCGGTCCTGTGCCGTGAGAAAGGACTTTTCTTTTCTTTAAAGAGTTCCTTTCATTTATGCTGACCTAATAAAAGTTTCATTTCTGTTCACTTCCTCTCATTTTTCTCATTCTTGCCTTCTTCCATTCCCAGCCATTCTGCCATCCATAAATATTTCACCAATCTATTCTTTGGTTTCCTTACAAGACTTTTCCCCCATATTCTTAAATATTGCCATATTTAATTGTGTGTTTATTTTACAGTTTGCTAAGATGTTGGCCATAGCACGGGAAGGATAAATTTTAGTGTCTGCCAAAGAAAGTCATTTTAACAGAGGATTATATTTTGGTAACATGGTATCAAATTTCAATACACATGCTTAAAAACAAGCGAAGCAGTAGCCAATACAGTCATTGAGCTGTGCTGTGCAGTAAATATCATGTATAAAGCTGAAGCTGGAAAAGAGCAGTTTTCCCTTACTAGGCCCAATAGGTAAAGTAGGTACAGAAACAACTAGTCCCGTGTTTATGTAACATTCTCTTTTATTCTTTAGAACACATGATAATAATGAATGAATGAATTAATTAATTAATGGATGAATGGATGAATGAATGAATGGATGGATGATGGATGGATGGATGGATGGACAATCAACTATCCTTTTCTTCTTAAATTGTTAATCTGACACTTGTGCCGATTCCTCCATTTCCACCCATACAGGCCACTAAGGTGCTTGTTCAGTCTCTTGTCATTTTAAAACTAGATTACTGCAAAACACTTTTGGCAGGACTGCCAAAAGAACTTTCTTCCCACTTTCTTCCCACACCACTCCATTGCTACACCCCTCCCCGGTTTCCTGTAGCAGCCTGCATCAGAGAAAACACTGATGCTTTCCTAAAAAGACAAAAAACTGACCAACACCCATTTACCTCAACGGACTTATCAAACACAATACTGCATCCCAATCCTCCAGCCCTGCTCATTTTAGTATTTAAAATGTTTTAGCATAGTAGCATAAAGATGATCAGTCCAAAACATGTTGTATTGATTTGCAGTGATGCTTCACTCAAAGCGGACACAAACAAAAGTCAAACAACCAACCATTGATATGCAAATTCCACAGCACAGCAAAACTTTTTTCTTATAACCTGTCACCATTCCTTCACCATGCTTTCCAAGTGTATTCCAGAGACACTCGCACCCACTTACCGCAAAGGATAGCATTTATCCTTCCCCACACTGCACCATGCTCCCTATCCTTTAACCCTGTTAGACTGGTCCTACCATCTCTCAAGGAACAAGGAAGGAAGTAAGTCTCTTCTCTATACTGACACCAAGGAGTTGACTTCCTCTACATGTCTATCTCATATGTCCCCAGAATTTATAGAATGATAGTATTTTTAGTAACAGCATGTAGTTATTGATAGTAACTGAAAACCATTTCTGTAATTCACTCTAGTTAAGGTTGCCAAAAGTCATAAATGTAAATATAAGTGTAAATGTGGTCGGCCCAAACCCACCAGTGTGTTATCCAGGCACTCTTCAAAAATATGGCTTATACTGAAAAATGTACTTTAAAAAAATGACATACTACATTATATCATTAAATTCAACAAATAGTATTTGCAGTATTATATTAAATTAAGCACAGCTTTAAGTATTATATTAAGACTTTTCACTCTAGTCTTTCAGAATTCTTCACCATTTCAGCTGACCCATGATTCTCTCTCTCTCTCTCTCTCTCTCTCTCTCTCTCTCTCTCTCTCTCTCTCTCTCAATGAACTGTTCACATACATAAAGTATTTTATTTTCAGCTGTGACACCAAGAGATGCAACAGATTGCAACTATCTAATACATCACTCCAAATTCTCCAGTAGGTGTTCAGTTGAACTGCGATCTGGTAACTGTAAAGGCGATAGTATTAAATGTGTGTCATAGTTCATCATGCCCTACGAATGAGGGCATGATGGGGCAAAGTCATCCAGAAAGAGATCACTCACAGGAGAGTAAAAACATCTACGGATAGTAGGATAAAGGTGATCAGTCCAAAGAATGTTGTATTGATTTGCAGTAATGCTTCACTCAAAGAGGATAAGTGAAACAAACATACAGACCAACAACAAACCAGGTTTTTGCAACTTTCACAACACAACAAAGCTTTTTTTTTTTTTAATTAAATTAATCTTATATGACACTTTCTATATGCTATATGACACTTTCCTGTTTCACATTAAAATATTTTTTATAAGGTCCCTTATACTGTATGTCAGATATAACTGAAGAAGTATAACATTTAATCCTTTTGCAACTGTTAGTTAAGATATCTGTGAAAATTCTTCTTCATGCCCTCAATCATTTTATAATATAGTCATTTGCCCTCTTCCCTTTGTTCCATGCTCATGTATGCACATACTGCATGATCATGTACATGATAACTGATCTAGCTGATCACCAGTGGTAGATCATTTAGTAGGCTAGAAAGTTGTCTTTCCATCTGTTTTAAATGTGATGCAGTGGTGAGAGTAAAAAGACAACAATAAAATGGGCAATCATGTCTCACCCCTCCTCAACCTAAGCACTGGAGCCTCCCAGGGTTGTGTAATGAGCCCCCTACTGTACTCACTGTACACTCATGTCTGTGTGGCCAATTCCAGGTCCACCAACATAATCAAGTTTGCTGACTACACTGCTGTGGTGAGCCTCATCTCCAACAACGACTAGACGGCCTACCTACAGGATATTAAAAGCCTGGAGAATTGGTGCCATACATACATTCTCCTTCTAAACATCAGCAAGACAAATGAGCTGATTGTGGACTTCAGCACAAAGCAGGAGAGGAACTACCAACTGCTCACGATCAACGGGACCTCAGTGAAGAAAGTGGACAGTTTCGGGTACCAAGTTGTTCACATCTCGCAGGACCTGTCATTGTCCTGTCACATCAATACTATGATAAAGACTTTAAACTGCCCTCTTAGGTGCTATGGACCTTCTACACTTGCACCACTGAGAGCATCCTGATGGGAAGCATCACAGCCTGGTTTGGGAACAGCACCCAGCAGGACAGACGAGCCCTTCAGTGGGTGGTGCAGTCAGCTGAACGTACTATCTGCACTGAGCTCCCTGACCTTGAGTCTATCTACAGAAAGCAGTGCTGGACCAAAGCAAGGAAGATCATGAAGGACCTCAGCCATCCTAACAATGGACTATTTTCTTTGTTGCAGACAGGAAAATGTTTCCGTTCCCTGAAGGCAAACACAGAGAGCCTTAGACTCACACACAACACAAAATACCTCAGACGGACCTTTTGCACACTATACATTCTACATTGCACACTTCACTTTGGGGTCCTTCTCGCACTGGACACTTATAGAGCTATATCTATATCTGCCTTGTATATATCTAAATTATATATATATATATATATATATATATATATATATATATATATATATATATATATATATAATGTACTTATCCACATTCTATCAATACATTTCTTATTGTACAGATATATTTTTATTTTTTATTAAGTTTTATATATTTTTATATTTTATTGGATCTCGTCTTTTCACCCATGTTACTATCTTTTTCCTTATACTTATACTTGTCTACTAAAAGGATCAGTCGTAAAAAACCATCATGGAGGCCATAAAACAGATCAGACTCCATTTTCCTTCACCAGCCACAGTAACAACCAGATTAAAGCTTTCTTCCTTTCTCCTTCTTCATTCTCCTTTCTTTCTTACTTTGATGATGCTGTTACCCAATCAGAAAGGGGGTGGATTGGAATAAACGCGTGTTCAAGTGTGAAGATCAGGCAAATTTATGTCTACATAGAACAGCATTAAGAGACAACAATCCAAATAAATTAAACTTTAGAAATGTATTAATGAAGAGCAAATATACAATCCTGTGCATGTCTACACATCTCCAGAATTCCATCTATGTCTGTCACACCAGTCCTTCAGTCAAAAAGTCATCTTTCAGACAAGTCCTCTTCTGTTCCTATTTTGGTGCTCAGAAAATGCCAGTCACATGCTAACTCTCTGCAATAAAGAAATAAGGACACAGAACAGAGAGAGGGGGAAGTTCTGTTTATAGTTGTTGTCACAGTTATAACTATTCTGTTTATAGAAAGGCTTTTGTTGCGCCTCCATAGTAAAGCAATGAGGGTATTTGTAGACATTTCACAAATTGCTCCTCAGTTTTCCCCACCTCCCAGATAACATGTCTTACTTACACTGATCTCTGCCCCAAAACTGCTCAGGCCACATACATACATACAGTATATACATACAGAAGTTAAATGGTGCTTTTTAATCCTCTCTGAAGCAGTGATTCAATGTTTTTGAGAGCTGCAGAGTTGGAGATACGTGACTGGGTGTGTGACAAAATGCCTTTACCCTGGATCTTCATCTAATCCTATTGTGTATGTGCCGGGAGGGTGAAATGAAATGGAAGACTGTAATTGCAGTATGAAAGAGAGAGAGTGAGAGAGAGAAAGGGAGAGAGGGACAGAGAGTGAGAGATTATGTTAGACACAAGTTCCTCTCTCTGCTCCAAGGGCACAGTAACAGTTGACTTTGAGCTTTGACATTAACTTCCTACTGTACCTGACAGCTTGAATATTGCAAATGCACTGTACTGACCATGGCAGTGGTGGAAAGAGTACTGAAATATCATTCTCAAGTAAAATTACTGTACAAAAAAACTGACTAAAGTTAAAGAGTAGCTTGTTTAAAAGTACTGGTGAGTGATAATTCTGACTTACGGGGCAGTTTGTTTCAGTCCAATAATTTAATTGGACAAGCTGCTTTCCAAGAGGACTGATATTTTCTATACCAGCATGGGTAAATTTCACTATTTGTATCATTGTGCTTGTCTGTGTTTGCTACATAAAATCAATTTCCAACAATAGTTTGTTGCGTAATAGCATTACTACACATAATATGGGCTGTCTCTAGCAACAAGCAGCACCATGCACCTGTGGCTTCTTTGGGTACCAATTTTATTGATAGAGCAAAGATCAATATAATATTTATTGGTCATATTGTGTCTAAAATGGCAGTTGCATGATCTTGATTTCTTGTTCATTGAACTCTATTTTAAAAGCAATATCACACTCAAAATGGCACTGTTGTACAGAATTATCAGCACAGCTGCGATAAAATACGAAGTAAATTACGGAGGATGCAAATCTAGAGACGGAAATCCTGAATGCTGATATTTCCTAGAATGCAATTGTCCTTCTTGGCCTTAATGCTAAAAAGCTTTTGCAGATGTAGCCAGTGATATTCTGGCACTGTAATGTTGATCTTTCTCATCTCTACCAACAACCTCCAAGCATATTAGTGGACGTGTGGTAGCCTAGTGGTTCAAGGCGTTGAGCTACTAATCGGAAGGTTGTGAGTTTGATCCCAGTTCCACCAAGCTGCCACTGTTGGGCCCCTGAGCAAGGCCCTTAACCCTCAACTGCTCTGTTATATAAAAATAAATGAGATAATGTAAGCCACTCTGGATAAGAGTGTCTGCTGGAAATGCAGATGTGTTAGCAGTTACTACTGTACCAGTTTTACTGATACAACTCAAGTTATGATTCTTTAGGGAGAATAAGGATACTGTAGAAAACAATTTTAAAATATATAAAATCCAGAGTGGGATGTAGTATGCTGACTTGAAATGTGATCACAGAGTAAAGGTACTGTTACAACACCTAATATGTAATTGTAATCGTAAACATGCACACATTTTAATATTTCATAAAGTATAATTACTGAGGAGAAATTACTCAGTTACAGTTATGAAAATATTTGTAATTTGTTACTTTACACCCCTGATATGCGTCAATAAAGGCTGTTTTTCTATCTTTCTAGGGTTTTTGTAGCTTTCTTCTGCTAAACAGCAGGAGGATCTTGTGTTTCTGTGTCCACAGGGCGGTATATTTTCTTCCTGTGCAATAATATTTTCCTAGTCACTGTGTGATACAGACTCAAAGATGTAGCCTGAGTCCAAGAAATGACCTTTGGAACCCAGAGAAAGATAGAGAAAAGGATCAAGCCATATAGCTCTGTACTGTAAATAAAGCAATGGGGTTGTTATTTGATTGATTTGGGTGTCTTGTTGGTTACAGCTCTCTCTCTCTCTGCTATACAACAAGATTTCTACATAGACAAAAAGGGCTTTCAATTGGCAGAGACAAAGCAGGCTTATGGTTTTTGTTGTACAGACCCAAAGAGCAAATTGAAGCATTAAAGAAGGTTGCTTGCATGGTTTATTTCTTGACCTGCAAGGATTAGTTTTAGAGAAAAAAATCCATTGGCAGCAAATTCTTATCTTACACATTTTTCTTATCTAATCTAGTGTAATAGAGCTGAGATCTGATGGGTTTTTTTACCCTTATTTGGCATTGTGCTTCCAGTTTACTGATTAAATGTTTCTAGACATTATAAAATACTGTAAGATCACAAACTATATTGCTTACAAATTTTATGTGATTTTACAATGGATATACAAAGTCTTAACACCAGAGATACTTCTTTCAGGTTTTCTTCATATCTTCTTGGTTTCATCTGACTGCTGAAGCCATGGTTTGCAAAGACCTTACAAAGTACATGGAACACTGCAAATGTCATCAACAACAAATAGAGAAAATGAAGTGCCACAGAGGCATGAAAAAGAACAGGAGGTCCAACGAACATTTAGAAATAGACAAGACCTACAGCCTCATTAAAGGAGCTGCAGGAATATCTGGCAAGTACTAATTACTCTCTGCATGTCACAATAATCCATATTCCATATTCTTCACATGTCTGGGCTATATGGTAGAGTGGCTAGACTGAAGCCCTTTCTCACAAAAATACCCCAAATATATCCAAACTCGTACCATGTGGGGAAATGTGTTGTTGTCTGATGAGACCAATTCCAAAAGTCACTAAAAGAACATCACACCCACATTGCAGCATGGTTGTGGCAGCATTGAGCTTTAGTGATGCTCCTCTTCATCAGTCAGTATTGGGGCTTTTATCAAGGTGAAGGGAATCATGATTAACTAGCAGTAGATTTTAGTGAAAACATTCTTGTGTATGCTAGTAAGCTGAAGGTGAAAAGAAATTTGACATTGACCAAAAACATACATATAAAACAGCAAATAAATTATTTATTTTAAAGAAAATCAATGATTATGAATGATCTAGCCGGAGCCCAGACCTGGATCCAACTAAAAATCTGTGGGGTGACCTGAAGCAGACTGAACCAGGAGATGATCTTACAATGTAATTGATCCTAGTATGTTTTTGGAAGAAAGAGGGTAAATATTCTCTCGTCCAGATGTGCCATGCTAGTCTCTTATTAAAATACTGAGTAGTGTAATAGAAACAAAAGGTGCTACAACAGTTTATTAGTTTCAATGTGTGAACAACTCCAACAAGTTTTTTTTTCCATTTTCCATACCTTTTTACTTAAAAAAAAATATTTGACTGAGAAAAGAATACAGTGCCATTTTAAATTGTGGGTGAAAATGAACTGACATTATATATCTTGGTTTCTTTTTTTTTTACATCACAAAAACCTGCTATTTTTACAGGTGTGTATAAACTTTTTACACACCATTATATTGCAAGAACTATAAAAGAAATATCTAAAAGCATGTAAAAGTTATACGGCTAGGTGGAGGGCAGGTAAAGGATCTAGGGCAGGTAAACGTCAGATGAGGACACAGTAACAGGGCATAGAAGAGTTGATAAGAGAATGACAAAGTTTATATATGTAATGTAAAATGACGATTAAAGGACAAGGAAAAGTGCTGAAACTGCTGAACTGCAGTCTGGAAAGTACAGGTGAAAACAGTGCCCTTGTCTGAGCAGATAAAGAAGATGGCTATGTAAATAGTGTGTGTGTGTGTGTGTGTGTGTGTGTGTGTGTGTGTGTGTGTGTGTGTGTGTGTGTGTGTGTGTCATCTTAGCCTTTGAAGAGCCCTCGGGAATCTTTGTCTTCTGATAGGTCAGAACTGGACATTCTAAAGTTCAAGGCTGGGAATACAGACAGAACTGTTTGGCTTGATCTTCAACAAACTGTTTGGCTTGAACTTCAACAAATGTCTCATTCTTACTTGGCAGAGGAAAGGAAAGAGATGGTCATTTGTCAGGTTGAATGGCAAACGGAATCAGAATCACAAGCCTGTTTTGAACTGCCATTACACAGCACACTTACTGAGCTTTCAGATGTGATAGAACTTGACTAAACTACAGTAAATGCTTAAGTCAATGGCAGAGATTTGGTTTGAACATTAGAGGATTGAAGTGCTTCCTGATATTTTCTTTAATTCATTTTTTATTTATTTAAAGTTATTTACAAAAAAATCTGAAAAGATTCCCAGTCTAGTCCAGTCTCTGGGAATTAAGAAGACTGGCAGCCTGAGGGAAGAAATTGTTACACCGTCTGTTTGTGAGGGCCTGAATGCTTCTGTAAACTTTTCCAGACAGCAAGAGATCCGTGGGTTCATTGACAAAGCTGATGGCTTTGCGGATGCAACATGTGGGGTGATGAAGGGGAGAGAGACTCAGATGACCTTCTCAGCTGTCCTCACTATCCACTGCAGATTCTTGTGGTCCGAGACAGTGCAATTCCACATTGACCCACCCCTTATTCCCAGCCCAACACGACTCTCTCCATCAAAGTAAGAGACATTAAAAGGGTATTTAAGAGACTGAATCCACACAAAGCAGCCAGATCAGACTCCCCATCCACCTTGAAGCACTGTGCTGAGCAGTTATCCCCAGTGTTCACCAACATCTTTAACACCTCACTGGAGATATGACATGTGCCAACATGCTTTAAGACCTCCACCATCCATGTTTTTTTTCAATAATCTGCTTTTATTAAGTATTGTCTAGTGTTCTCGCTTGTAAACCCAAAACTCAATTAATCTTTTGCTATGCCACATGCTTCAGTTGAAAAATTGATGAGAGTAATAAGAGAGAGAGAGAGAGAGAGAGAGAGAGAGAGAGAGAGAGAGAGAGAGAGAGAGAGAGAGAGAGAGAGAGAGAGAGAGAGAGAGAGAGAGAGTAATTTTGAGCTACTTAGAACCCAAGTGTGTAGCCTCATGCCTCAACTGTGTTTTTTTTTTGTATTATTCAAATGTATTTTGTTTTATTTCATTGAGTTTGACAGGGACTTAATAATGAAGGGGTGTGCTTGTGTTTTGTGAAATTTATACAGTTAAAAGATAAGTTAAAATTGTTTAAGATTCAGTTCATGAAAGAATAAAAATGGTCAACTTTCAGAGTCTGATATACACTGAAGTATCAACAAAAAAATAAAAAATAAAACACCCGTCACTCATTGACAATCAAATCATGTATGTAAAAAATCTTTTTAATAAAATCTGTTTCATCCAGTGGTCATACTGTGTTTATATTGGTGTTAAATATTCACAATGATGCCATTGCCCAAGGATTTATTGCTATTTTATGTGTCTTTATGTGTCTTTGCTAGTTATGGATTCACCACTCATTATTTTATTGAATACAACCTAACAACATCCAGTATACTGTATAACAACGCACTGGATTACTTTCTTTAACCAAAGCTGTCGTATTGCCTTTGCATTCATTTTCACATAAACTATTATTACAGATTGCAGGCAATATGGAAAAAGTATAGAATCAAAATACCTGAAGACATTACGCTATACAAAATACAGTATGTATTTCTTTAAAATCTAAATCTAAAAAATAAATAGCGACCCATAAAACATATTTTACATCATAGTCTAAAATAAAAATCAATCATGCAAAAAAAGATTTTAATGTTGCAGGAGAGAGTAAGCATCAGTAACAGTGTAGCTGGTCAAATAATTGTGATATCAATCATGATAATACTGAATTAGGGTTACTGTCTCTGCAGACTTTTGCCTGTTCTACATCGGGTTTTACCTGATTCTCGGATTTTCCTTCCACCTCCCACAAGCAAGCTGTAGGTGGATTAGTCATGCTAAATTTCCCTTATACGTAAATGTGTGTTAATGACGCTCTATGGTGTACTTGTGATGGGACGTAGCCTAGTGGTTAAGGTGTTAGACTACTGATTGGAATGTCATGAGTTCAAATCCCAGGTTCACCAAGCTGCCACTGCTGCGCCCCTGAGCAAGGCCCTTAACCCTCAATTGCTCAGTTGTATAAATTGAAGTAAAACTGTATAAGTCACTCTGGATAAGCGTGTCTGGTAAATGTGTAGTGACATCTCATCCAGGGTATTGTACTGCATCAGGCCCCAGTGTTCAGCTCCACTGTGTCCCTGACCAGGATAAAGTTTTTTACTGAAGAAGAATAAATCATCATATTGCCCATCCTACAACAAATAGTCTAATAAACTAGAAGGGGTTAATATTTTCAGAGATTGCATTTGTTTTACTAGTGCCAGAGGTCTGAGTAGGTTTGTGCAAAAGCACAAACTCATCCCAGAGGAAAGCTTTTCAGGGAATTGAGCTAGTCAGTGTAACCCAACCTTGGGTCTCATCTGTACTTCACACTTCCAACTGTTGAGAAAACCGTGCAATGATGCAAGACAGAACTTAGGTCAGTCTGTCGCTCTCGGACACGTGTGGAAAATTCGTAAATTAAGAGGAACAAAGAGGCCGCGTGCTGTAATTGGACGCTCGACTACGGCGCATGCGCACAATCCTACAGTGAGAAAGGACGAACTTGGCTTCAGCGCACATACCCATGTACACGTCCACCACCCGGAGGCGAGTACGCGTGGTCTGTCGGGGCTCAGATGAACCTCTGCAGCCAACAGTGACTTAAAAAAAGCAGGTAAGTGAAATGTATGACTGAGAAATGAGTGTTTTTAAATGAACTAATTAGCCAAGCCTGTTAGCTACAGTGTTAGCTTTAGCTCTCAGCATCTCTCGCGCCTTCTGTATAAACACTACACTACACTATATGGGGTTTACCGTAGGTTTATTATTCGTTATATTAGTTTTATTTAACACGCTCTGTGTGTGTGGACACGTTTATTTAACACGTGATGAAATGTACACCGGATCTGTATGTCGTTAGATGCCACAACACGTATATCGGTATGTGTCCTAATTAGGTGTCGTATAGTTTGTTAGTAGCTAGCGGAGTTAGCAACGTGGCTAATATGTTCAGCTGAACAGATGGATGTTAACGGCGTTAACGTTGGAGTGAAATTTGCCCGCGTGCGTCTTGGTCTGTGGTATCACGAGTGGCTCACGTGCTCAGACTGCGTGTGTGTGTGTGTGTGAAGCGTCGTGGTGTTCATGACCTTCATTAGAACGAGCCTTTTGAAGAAATAAAACAAGTTTACGTGCTCTGATTAGCCGTCACTTGTAACTCATAGAAGAAACTTGAACACACGCATTTAATAGGATGTCGTGGGTCCTCCTGTAGCCTCCATCTATCTGTCTTCGTTGAGTGTTTAATGGTAGGTAGTATTGCACTGAATAAGTGATCATTCAGTTTTATTTTCACCCCTTAATCTCTTGAATTACCATCCATTTTGTTTATAATCACACCTCCAGTGTCACCCACATGAGGATGAGGTTCCTCTCAAGGTTTCTTCCTTCACCATCCAAGGGAGTTTTTCTTCCCCACAGTCGCCTGAGTCACCTCAGACTTGCTCATTGGGGATAAATGTAACTAATCAATCTTGATTTTTTTTGTATTCTATTAATCTTTATTATTCTTTATAATAACAATTTCTTCTATGTTTATGTTCTGTAAAGCTGCTTTGAGACAATGTCAATTGTAAAAAGCGATACGCAAATAATTTTGAATTGAATTTATTTAAATGTGACTGGCTTTTTTTCCACTTATTTTCTAATCATTCAAAGTGACTTAGAGTTGAATCTCAAAACATGGCGTACTTCTCTTAACCCATGAAGTGATCGACTTTAAATTGATGGTCTTGCCCAATATGATTATGTTGGGATTTTAGCACAAAACCTTGCAATCAATAAACCACACCTTCTCTCATTTTAGATGATCCCATCATAGAGATTAGACTATCAAATGCTTGGAGACAAACACAAAGCACGTCTCGGACCCCTGAACTGATTCGATCAACGTTAAATTTGTTACACCCAAAATTTACCTCTCACTTTTCACTTATCAGTAGCCTTGGTGTGATCCGTTTTTGGAAGGAAAGTAGTGCTTCACGAATCCGATGACGTTTGCCAACTAGTCCGTTTGTTTCGGACTGATAAGACATTTATGTTGACGAGGAACATAACAAGCATCTTGCCTTCGCAAAATCATAAATAAGCATGTTGCAGCTTACAGAAAGACATGGTCCCTGCTCTGTGCTTATTTTTCTACTCCACATTTTGTGAGCTTACAGGATTAAAGTTTGTTATATGAACTCTGTAGATGAACTGGTGAATGGGAAATTAACTGCCACGTGATGAAACCCATCCTGTGTCCTTTTCAGTCCAAGTGAATGGGCTTTTCTTTAGGTGGATTTGACTTGTTTTCAGTATGAATGCTGCATAACACATCCTGCAATCCAAAATGGCTTTTTATTTATTACATATCCTCATTACATTTGGTCTATATTCAGTGTATATTCAATTTATGATCCAGGACCTGCGGCAAATAATTATTATACATTTTTTCAAAATTGACTTTCTTTTTCTGGTCTAAGCAATTATTCCATATCCTAGTCAGTACCAATTTACATTACAAATAAAGTATTTGACAACATGAAAATCAGAAGGAGCTTTATTGCCAAGTATGCTTGAGCACACAAGGAATTTGTTTTAATGTCATACGCTTCCAATTTTCAGAGACAGCACCACACAGACAATGAAAATAAGATGAGAATTTAAAAAATGAATAAATAAAAATAGAAATTAATACAAAAAAAATAATAATTTGAAAAATAAATTATTTACAACTGTGCTATAGATGATTGAATGGAGTGTAGAATAGTGTTTGATAAACAAACAGGAAAAACGAACAAACACTAAAACAACTGGAGAGCGAAGCACCGTGACTGCCGTCTGCGGCGCAATTGAAAATTAAAATGGAGCGTGTTTCTTGCTGTTTCTTCTTAAGTAAATGGTATTAATTCAGTAGCCTAAATAGACAGCTTACCTTATCATTCAACCAAACACGTCACAAAAAAACAAACTATCAATACGTAACTGCTCTTATTTATATATTCCTGCATCTTCAGCACGTAAAAAGCATTGACACATCATGTGTGAATACATAGTTAATGTGACTACTACTAAAAAACATTCCTTTATTTTAGTTGAACACAGCATGACCTCTTTGTTTACTATTGGTTATACTTACAAGATAAATATACTTCGATTACCTTTTAAATGTAACAGAAGCAAAAGTTTTTTTGAAAAGCAATTAGATCAACAATGCATTTTAGTAAATGCAATGTAAATGTAATTTGTACTTCTCATACTTAGATAAAAATACATACACACATTAAATTGTCAACAAGTGAGCAAACTTGATTAGACAATTTCCAAGACTGTTAAGCAAGATAATTAATTGTTTGCTAGCTAGGTGATACAAATAAAATATAACACCAAAATATAATCCAGCGTTTGTTGTGTTAAGCTAAATCTGTGAAACTCAGTTCGGGGGGAAAAAAATCTTGTTTACTCAGTGGCTGCAAAAAATTCTTTAATGTTTTCATAGAGCTTACACTTGGGTTGTGCCACAGTGTAGTTATTCCCACAGCTATAAGATGTCAGATCATTGTGAAGAGAAGTTTATGGAGGTGTGAGGTGTTGTAAACCTGCATAGTGTAAAACCCTGTCTCCTCATAACAGGATTTGCTGCATAAAGAACTGCTCACTTTAAGTATTTGTACAGCGAATTAGACCCCCTGGTCTCGGTAGATCAGGAAGAAAGTAAAAGCTGCCGTTGACGGTAATCCCTCTGTAATTATGCTGCACATGAAGGCAATGCACAGAAGGGTCTGCACCTCATCCCCCAGCTTCTGGGACAAAGTTCGTGATTTTCTAGTTCACAGTGGAAGGGTTAAGCATGTAAATGGGATTCAGGGCTAGTTCTGGCACATAGTTTCCACACAACGGATGTTTTTGCAGGCAGGTTAGGTAGGTTGAAGCTGGCATTAGCACATTGATAAAAAAAACATTGTAAGCCCCAATATTCAGCAGTCATTCTGTGAAATATATCTTAATACTTATGGGTTGTGTGTTTTTATTGTCGTGGTCAGTCTGGTTGGAATTGCCCTTTATTTCTCTAATGGGTTCTGCTTCATTGAGAACTCAAATGAAGTTGAAATTTGCAGAACATGTTTGTTTGGACTGAAATGTTTAGGGATTTTTGGAGAAAATAAACAGGCATTCCAGCACTTTACGGCCTGCTGGGGCATCTGTCTGTACATTAAGCCTGCAAGGAGACTTCAGTGTGACTGGGTGGAGATAACCTACTGAAAAGTTAATGGGCATGTATATTTAAACATGTTTGTTTCTATGATGCTTAAGAAATACGAAATCCTGAGCAGCTTATGGACTGAGGTTTAGGGAAACTGAGAAAGATTTGGATTTCTGTGTCCATGAACCATCATCTAGCAATTTAATAGCCATTTCAGTATATTGGGTTGATAAGGGAATCCCCATACTGCTGTTAAGCATAGTGGCCATCTGTAATGTCCATTTAGAGAAGCACTCGCTATTTCAGCAAAGCAGTGATTCCTCGGTTGACTGTTTCTCTTCAACACCCCTCTACAACAGACTGTTGGACTGATTAATACATTTAGCTAGTGCTGTATTTCTCAGTAGTACCTGTAGGAAAGCATTATTTGGATTCTTTCCTTAATGAGATCAGCATTTGTTTGTTCATTTGTGTGTCTGTGAACTGGTTTAATATATACAGGCTTCTCACTCCTTTGTCTGTCTGGATTCAGCTGAAAGGTGGAGTCATTTGCTATATATGTAATATCTGCCATGGCAGCACACCGTGTTGTGCCATGACCCTGGTGATGTAGGGCGAACGGAAAGTTTAGTCTATTGTTAGCTCTGTTCGAGTGCCAGAGTTCATAGTTTGCAAATCATTAGAGGTCAAATTAGAGGTGGAAATCTTGGCTATAGGCGGCTTTATGGTACAAAAGAGAGTGAGGGCATGAAGGGTCTATTTTTGATGAGATAAGACAGTGACAGTGTTCAGTGAAATCAGGTCACATTCATTTTTCAGTATATGAGTAACTAAGAATAACAATCTGGAGAACGTGGGCCTGGGATATTGTTATACTGTAGATCGAATGATGTTGGGAATGTGTGAAAGCCGTTAGCGTGATGGAAACAGATGGAAGGATAAAAAGAATGTGTGGGGGATCATCAAGGGAGGACCGAAGCGCATGAGAAAGGAAATTCAAATGAGAATGGGGTGGCTTTGTTGTATGTGTGTGTGTATTGCACATCCAGTGGCTTGAGTGTGTGAGAGAGGGAGGTTGGGCACGTATTTGGAGTGCCATACCTTTTTTGTACTGGTTATGCTCATTGTCCTTGTTAAGAGACCAAGCTATGACCTACCTTTTAAGTTTAAACTTTATTGAACTCCCCGAAACATTGTTTGAATATAATTCATTGTAATGTGCCATTAAGTAATAAGAAAATAGTTTCTGTGGTTACTTTACACTTTTTCTCAAATGGGTTGATGATTCAGGGGTGTGTTTAGGTTTATTTATTTTTTGGTAAAGTGTATTTGTGTGTGTGTTTTTTTTAAATGCTTAAGAATCGTTAGTGAACCTGTAAAATCACTGCATGTGATGCAAGAATCGTGACTTCAGAACTGTACAGAACCGTGTGTTCCTCATTACCTTGGAGAAACCATCTCTATTAGTCCACATCAACAAGTTGATCATTTAATTAGTTAAGCAAATGGTTTAATTAGTTGTAAATTGTTTACTTCAGTATCCTTTAATAGAAAACAAAAAAACTTTGTGTTTAGATATAGAGCAACATCATGTACACACACAACTCCAGAATAAATATTTCCCATTAAACAAACTCACAATGACCTCATTAAAAGGCAGTACAACAAAATCGCAAGACATCTGTTTGATTGATTAAATTTATTGATTTTGTGTTACTTGTTTTGATTAAAATAATTGTATTCATGACAAGCTACTCAAATGTAGTTTAATTAATAGAACTATTACCTGTACCTGTTCGCCCAAAAGAGCTAGTTATTGGGCATCATTTGTGAAGACTTTATTTATAAATTGTTTGCAGAAGCATTTTTGCAAACAAGGCTTGTTATTACAAAAAGTCAAATTAGCTGCGCTTGGAGAAATGGTCATAAGTATGTTTGTGTAAATGTATGTATAAGACTTGCTATTGTAAATTTTGATTGAGCTTTGACTTGTAGAAGAGGATTAGTGTGTGTGAATAGTGTGTGTGTACATTAATAGACACTACTGGTGTTATTGAATTTGGATGTGGCACAGGCCACCTAAGCTCGCTAAAAGTTTTGTGGGTGTTACTAAAGGCAAGTTGGCATGCGGTGAATGCATGTTTGTTGATTTACAGGTGATTTTCTCAACCTACACATCAATACAAAGAAGATCAGCTTTACTGAAACCTCTACAAAAATATGTATTTTAGTGAATGATTGAATGAATGAGGTTTGTTGACCTCTAGTTTTTCATCCGTTTACTCCGAGGTTGAATGATATGTTTTCAGGTTCCAGGTTATTCCGTACACATTAACAGTCAAGAAGGAGAAGCCCTGTACATGTTCTCTGAATCTTATATCTGGGTGTAAATCAGGCTGTGTATTATTGCAGGTACAGAGTTGCAGTGTTTGCACTTTGCCACGTGAGCAAAGTGCAGTGACTGGAGCTTTGGGGCTGTTACTCATGTGTTCTGAAGGACTTGCTCATGTGTGGGTGATTGGTCTGGCATACTGGGTGTGACAGTCGTGTATGTTCTATAAAGGAACTGCTGCAGGAAATAAGAGATGTGTGTGTGTAGTAATTCCTGTTAATGACGCAAGTTGCATCGACACGAGTGAGACGATTCCAGTGACGTTTTAATCCTTTGCCACCCTTTTTAATTCCAGTTGTATTAGTTTATTTAAGAAAATATCGCAAATGTCAGTTTATTTAATAAACTTAATTTATTTACTTTTGCCTTATTTCTTGGAGTTACAGTAGTACAGGCAAAACCTTCCCGAATGGTGCGTGTGACATTGCGTGAACCTAAGTAGGAAGTAAGTTTTTAGCTTCACTTCTCAAGTTGGCCCTTTGCTTGATGGACTGTGTGATATTTCATTGGCATGGTGTCTAAGATTGAAGCATTGCAACTAATGTAGAATACTGATCATGCTAAGAGGAAGTGCAAACTTCCTGTTTCTGTGATGTAGGTGTTGCACATGTTCTTTGTCTGGTTACTTGGTACAACATGCAAACTTTAGAATCCCTTCAGAGATGTGGATCCATATGATGGCTATATTTCTGTACAAAACATTATAATAAAGCAATATACTTGTGGGAGTTCTGGTGAAAGGACCTGCACCTTATTGAATGTTTTAAAAGGATATGACAAAGTGCCAGTGCTTGATTCACCCCCCTAATCCACACTGATCCATAATGATGCAATGGCATGGTCATTTCTGAATAGCTTCTACTTTTTCACGATAATGCAGCATCTCTTACTTCCAAAACTGTGAGGTTTACACTGTACCTGCTATAAACGTCTCACACAGAGGTACGTTTCATAAAAAATGCAGTATATTAATTGTAGAAAGTAAAACTCTCTTCTAAACCCTAGAGCACACCGGTGTTGCCAAGCTCTAGTTTAGGTGTGAGTAATGTGAGAGCGCGCGTGTGTTCTGTACTCAGACTTCAGGCTGAGTCACGTCCTTGCTGACCCTCTCTGACTCATTGGCAGGCACTCACCCATGTCTCTGGTGAAGAGCCCACCCCACACCGCCCCTCAGGGGCTGAATGCCCAGCCAGGACTGAAAGATGGGTTGAAGTACTGGACATGACGTTGAGGTGGAGCTCAGATTAACGAGTTTTGGCTGGAATGCTAAGCAGATTCATGTCAGTTGGAGATGGGGATGGGGAGACAAGTTATGCAATTTATTTACATGGTATTTATTTACATGGCACCTACACACACATTGGGTTGTTTTGAGAGGAGGTACATGTCATTGACCTCTTGAGTGCGTTCTTTGGTGTGGCCTCAGCACATGGAAGTCCTTAAAGAACACCACAGGGAGCTGGAGGAAGGAATCTTGTAGATCTTTTGAGAGATCCACAACCTACATTAAAAACATAGCTTAGCTTTTTATTTTTTACTAAGATGTAATGAGTTTAGTAATGTGTTTTTTTTTTTGTTTTTTTTTAAGAACAGTAGTTTATTTGTAGCATGCTTTTAAAAACTATTTCTCATTAAAAGGTTTTCTCCCATTGTCTTTAAATGAGGTGACAACAAAACATGGCATCTCTGTCACCAATTTATTCTACACTAAATCATGTGTTCCTATATTCCTGTTTCCTGCTTGCTAGTTTTGTTCTTTGGAGTGGCAGCCAAGATCCTCCTACAGAATCACACACGCCATCATAGCTTTATGAAGCTTTTCAGTGCACAATCAGATGCAGTGTTTTTGGGGGTTGATAGGCAGAGATTAATTTTTGAATTGCACAATGTTTTTTTTTTTTTTTTTGTGGTTTGCATGTTTGCAAATCAACTATCAATCACCAGTTTCATTGGAATGGTTGTACCAGGATATTTGAGACCCAAGTACTGGTTGCCTCTGCCAGGAGGTTCATACTGGATCAACCACAACTCCACAAACAAAGAAGGGGTTATGTAGTGACTGTTTCTCACTTTCTGGATTTGAATTTATTTATTTATTTTTTAAAGGGAAAAAAACTATACAGACATTTCTATTTTAATTGTTATGAAGGGTGCAGTTCATTCCAGAGAACACTGCATCCTGCTGGACTCAATGAGCTGAAGATGCTCCTTGTTGCTTCTGCTTGTCTTTGCTTTTCACATGCTTTGTCTTTATATCTCTTTGTTTGGATTTTAACAAAAGCTCAGCTGGTCCAGGTTAGCCCAAAGAGAATACAAGCTAGCATTTGTGCAAGAAAGTGGCCTGGCTCTTTGAGGCCTGTTCACGGAAGGTGTTTCATGATGAGCTGCATTCTGCAACAATCAGCACAGTATTTGATGTTTAATCTCTTCATATTTCAGCAAGTAGTAAGGTATTACCTGCAGCATGACACACACTTTTAGTGAAATCTCCCTGTGAGTTCACACACACACACACACACACACACACACACACACACCCCATCTGGCATGGAACAATGTGTTCAACAAGTGTTCCTATTTTCCACAGTGGAACAAATTGTCCCACAACATTTGTACTCAGAACATTCTGAACTTGCTTTGATAGATAGATAGATAGATAGATAGAGAATTTGAAAGTCTGTGGCTTCTTCTGAAAGATGTTCCCTTGGTTGGTGTATTCACGTTGGTAGAGAGCATTGTTTAACATGGGAAGAAAAAAAAAAAAAAAAAAAATTCTGCAAAAAAATCTCCCATAGGTGTTCAGATCTAGTAACTGGAAAGGCAATAGCATGCTATTTACCTCATTTTCACATCAATGAGCTCTTAATGCACTGTGGATGGGGGAGAGATCAGGATAGAAATGTTAAATCATAGATAGGCCAGAAGTGCTTTATATTGATTTGCAGTGACACTTTTCTCTAATGGGACGAATTCCAGATTTCTGTAATGATCTCTCTCAATCTTTGGAAAAATGGTGTTATTACAGGTAGCACTGACAAGTTATGCTTAATCATTTAATCATTATTAGCTTTTTCCTGGCTGTTTTTTGTTTTCAAGAAAAAAAATCTGAATAGAAGCGCTTGCCGTACTGTGCAGTACCAGAGGCAGAGCTATTGACTTGGTTATCTTAAACCAACATTACGGGATACACTTCAGACTGCCGCTGGCACTTTCAACTTTACTATATATAATTTTATTATATAAATAAATATATTTATTTTTTACTATATCTTTATTTTATGATTGAATGTTAGGCGCTCTCAGATGCTCTTATGTTTCAGGGTAGGGAATTTTATAGGACTTAAAGCTAAATGAGAAATTTTAATAACAAACGCTAAAGTTCAGGCTAGGCTATTGAGAAAAGAAAAAAAAAAAAAAACTTGACCATTCTGAAATCACCCCTGGGGAATTTCAGAGAATTTAATAAAAACTGGATGCATGCAGGTCTCACAGCACTGAGTGATTGTGTGTTTATGTGTAATGGGGGAGTTGAGTGTCTGGACAGAATTGCATCAGAACTGTTACGGAGCACAACAGTTTGCCGGCTTGTCAGTTATTTTATTTCACATAAAACAAAATTCATACCCATGTCTTTAGTGAACGTGATGCTTATCCCTGCTGTTACTCTCCATGCTTAAATTTCAGCCTATCTTTTCTTCAGTTGGCTCTCAAATTAAGGTAGATTAGCGATGTTAAATGCCTTTTTGAAATCCTGTCTTTCTCACACAGGCTTCACCCACGCAACACAAGTCCCAACAGCACTCACTGGGTCGTCTGTTCATTCACAGCACAGAAAAATCACTTTGTTTGTGATGTCATGTTTGGTAAAATCCTTGCTTGTGCACTGTGGAACCCTGAAGCGTGTGTTCCAAAAGGCAGCAACCACTCATTAAACATTTCCACAGGATCTGGCATGAGCGTGTGTTGTGGGTGCTTGTTTGATGAAGGCTAGATAAGAGTTCTTCACTGTGGGGAGGTCAAAAGTCACATGTACACTAGTACACACATATGTACATCTTAATTGAGAGCTTTGACGGAATGAGAGAGTGCTTCTGTGTATAGCGAGTCCCAGGCTGAATAATTCTGCCCTATTGTGGAAGGTTGATGTATCTGCAATACTTTCAGTTGGGTTTACTTTCTTATTGAATTTATTATAGATGCTAACATCCTCAATGGGACCTTATTGAACGCACAAATCAGTAGCTTGTGTCGTAGCTTGGACATTTTTAATCACAGTAGCTTAAAATATAACTAAGTTCATTAACCAGACGGAATAAAAAGCTCTCCCCCTTATTTTTTCAAAATGAATCTTTTAATTTGGTGTGTATGTTTTAAACACTTTGTTTGTGTGACAAACTTCAATACTGAAACTATAGCACAGTCTTTTTTCTGAATCCCACTGTCTGCTACACTACACACATCTGGCTGACCATAAAAACGTTTCTTAGTATGGATGAATGACCTTTTCAGAATCAGGAACACGCAGGTATGTGGAAACACTGACAAAGCTGAGGGCAGTAAACTTCCAACCCTCCTGCTGGCACAACATACAGTCACCTCATAGTTAAATCTGTCAGGGAACTATAAATTCACTAGCTGGATTTAAAGGATGGCACTTGTGTGGTGTGAGGACAGAGCATTACATGTCATAGCCAGACGTTGGCAGACATGTTTTTGTCAGGCATAAACAATTTTGTTTGAAGGAGAGAAAGAATCCTGAACTTATTTCCCTTTATTAGCTATCCAAACTTTAGCTATGTTTATGATTTGTTATTGTCTTGTCAGTTAAAGCATGCAACTTGGTGATTTTACTTACCCAGTGAACGTTATTCCTTTATAGTTATGTTCATGGTTTCTTTTAAAAAACTTTTATTTGGTGTTTTACTTATTTAATCTAAGCTCAACTAATCTAATTCATATACGTCTCAAGACAGATGTATCCTGGGAGCTAAGAGCTTAGTTGAGGTGCCTCTGAATTCTCAGACGTGTTTCAATAAAGCACCCGAGACATGTTCTCTCTTTTTTGTATCTGTATAATGTATGGGCGTTTTCTTGCTTCAAAAGGCTTAGCTGTGACCTCTGGCTTCACCGCTCAGGCCCAGAAATGCCGAGACCGATTTAGAAAGGTCACTATACAGTGAATGAATTGGATCATTGAAGCTCAATGAGTAGTGAGATATCTACTGCCTCTGTAATGTCCTCTGGCATTTCTCCAGTCACAAGTCCCAGACTGACTGCTTTCACCTCAAATCAGAAGAGCTACGAGTGTGTTTTACGGTGAGAGACTCTCTTTGGGTTTGTCCATGTGTAAGCATGTGTGTCTAATGAGGTTTGAATCCTGCGAACAAGATGAGCCAACATGCTGTTTAAAGGTAATGCTGTAATCACATGGTTAACAGGGTAATGATTCCTGGTCTCTCAGTAGACTGTTCACACAACTTTTCAGCATTAATGCTCGTGCTACGGTAGGGCACAGTGCAAAGCACTTGAGGATGGTAGGAGTTAATGAGCTGTCAGCACTGGTTAAAGAGTTACAGTGTGCTGGGTATTGGTTAAACAGTGAGGAACTGCACCTTTAGTGATATAGGTACATTTTGCGTTAAATACAGAAGGTACTTTCTGAGATTCCTGTTATCTTTATCACTGATCTTAATATTCAGAATAGGTTTTGACCTGTGCGCTTTAGGGTTGGATCTTCTGTAGGAATATTGTGACCAGCTGTTTGTCCTGCCAAATGGCAGAAACACATTTCCTGAAGCAAAGCTGACATCTTGGGTACTAGTGTTTTGGTTATGTTAGTTTGTATTCATGATGGCACCCTGTACACCAGTGACTGCACCTCTAACGACCCCTGTGTCTGAATTTTCGGACGACACTGTAGGCAGATACGTCTCAGTACTTGGTGAGACCGATGACTGTAGAAAGGAGGTTAAAGAGCTGGCTGTCTGGTGCTGTCACAACTAACTTGGCGCTTAATATGCTCAAAACAGTGGAGATGATTGAGGACACACTGACACTGTGGCTGCAATGAAGTCATTCAAGTTCCTGGGCTCTGCCATCTTCCAAGACTTGATGTGGGAAACTCACATTAACACCATTTGTGTAAAAAAAAAAAAAAAAGGTCCAACAAAGGATGTACTTACTTAGCCAGTTGAAGAAGTTTAACCTGCCACAGGAGCTGCTGAAACAGTTCTACTCAGCTGTCATCGAGTCTGTTCTGTGTACATCAATAACTGTTTGGTTTGGACTGCTGAAAGGATAATTGGTGTTCCCCTGCACACCCTTCAAGAACTGTATAAATCCAGAGTGACTAAAAGGGCTCAGAAAATCACTCTGGATAACTCGCCTCCAAGTCATCCGCTTTTTTAAACTTATACCATGTGGCTGGTGCTACAGAGCCCCAAATATTAGCACAACCAGGCACAAGAACGGATTCTTCCCCCAGGCAATCTACCTCATGAACAGTAAAATGTTCCCCCATTACGCAATAACAATGTGCAATAATCTTATTATATTATTTGTTACCGCCTCTATCCTAGTAGGTCTCTGCATCTCAATCAATTCCGTTCTATAACGTTCCGTTGCGTTCTATTCCATTCTCTTGTGTTCCATCATCTATAGCATAGGTCACTAACAGGCGTACCGCAGTCCAGGTCCGGACCCAGAAGCTGTCCAATACGGATCCGGACCTAGAGCCAAAACAAAAGGTTACGATTTAAAACTTGACGAATCGCTTCTATTTTAACCGGCGCAGCTTTTGCAATCTTTACGGTAGTGGTAGTGGAAACGCACAGACCAATTGCATGCGAGTGAAACCATCCCACGTGATACCACTCAGCCAATCAAGTCTGTGCATTCCTGAAGTAAACCCTGTGACTCAACAGTGCAAGACAGATGAGAGAGAATTAGAGTAAAGTTACACATGAAAGAAAGACATGTAGAAAACAAAGGGAGACAAACAGTCGAGTGAGACGGAGAAAGGAAGAATAAAGAACAAATGGCGCTCTCCAAAATAAGAAAAGTGGACAGCGAAAATAAAGAATTTAATCCAGAATGGACATTTCTGTTCATACTTCACACTAAACTAGTGTGTCTCATATGTTCAGAAACTGTGGCACTTATTAAAAGTGGCAATGTGAAACGCCATTATGAGACAAAACAAACATATCCACTCAAATCTGAAGACAGCGTCCTTGAGACAGCGTCCCTACTTCTGAGGGAAGTAGCCCTATACATCCTGACCATGTTTGGCTCTACATACAACTGATCTCTACAATGAACATAATCAAATCTAAATATCGTTCCAGGGTCACTAATGAGCACCTCCACATGTGTATGAGAGCGGCCCTGACTCCATTCAAGCCCAGTTCTCTCACTGAGATATAAAAGGGAAAGTTAAGCACTTTATTTAAACGTACACAATTTTCACATTTTATTTTTTTCTTATTTTGAAATGTAGCCCTACTTTTATTTATTTAATGAGAGAATGTTATACATATCTACAATCATACATATGTTCAGTTCTATGTTACGTGACAATAAATATTGTCAAATGTTGACACAACTACTAGGCTACTTTTATTTATATATATAATCACATTAACTAGTTAGACATTATGATCTTTCGGACCTTTGCTTCAAGAAATTTTCTCTTACTTGACCTCTTTAAATTTTAGTTGAATACCTCTGATCTATAGCACAACTGTATATACAATTTATTTTTAATTAATTGATTTTTTTTTTTTCTTTCTTTGTGTGTCGTTATTTATTTCTTTTTATTCTCATCTTATTTTTGTCTGTGTGTTGTCTCTTTATACTGGAAGCATATGACACTAAAACAATTTCCTTGCGCAAGAATACCTGGCAATAAAGCTTCTGATTCTAGAGCTCTAGAGAATATTTTCTGAGAATATTTACTGTTTGCTCTGCTCTGACCAGCCATTGTAAGCTCTAACAATTTTCCATATTTTACATTATTTAGCATGGGTGTGTGCTTAGTTTGCAGTCTGTTGTGTATATATTGTATTTGGATGTATGTGTTTCCCTACTCAAAGCTTTTCTTTTGCTATTGTCTCTCAGGCTGAGAGTGTGTGTGCCGTTCAGCTGACTATTTCTGATTGTGTGCGAGTGGACGTGTAGAGATGCCTCCAGCAACGGGCGGTCCGGTGGGCTACACCCCTCCAGAAGGAGGCTGGGGTTGGGCCGTAGTGGTCGGTGCTTTCATCAGCATCGGTTTCTCCTACGCATTCCCCAAATCTATCACAGTGTTTTTCAAAGAGATTGAGGTGATCTTCGATGCCACCAGCAGTCAGGTCTCATGGATCTCCTCCATCATGCTGGCTGTCATGTATGCAGGAG